>NC_044921.1:1321374-1451405 GCF_003576645.1 Ipomoea triloba | reverse complement strand
ATATATATATATATATATATATATATATATATATATATATATATATATATATATATATATATATATATATATATATATATATATATATATATATATATTCCACCCGTGTGATGCATGGCATAAATTTTAAATAATTTTATTGTTGAAAAGATTTAAAAATAAAATGATAGAATAAAGCATTAATCCTCAAAATTTATTGCGAAATATAATATTTGTTCTCTTGCAATATTGAATTGTTTGTTTATATTGATCGTCACAATATTTGGCCAAAAAATATTTAAAAACATTGTGTTATTAGATACAACACATGATGTTAAAACATTTGAATTTAAATAAATCAAATGTACTAAGGGAATGGCGGAAGACTCTCTCGTTGAGACAAACTCGCCGGCGGCGACCACTCGGTCGCCGGAGGACGAGGACTTACTCCAACGCAGCACAAAGAAAACGAAATTACTTAGGGACACAACGGAGAAATCAAATCAGAACCAAGCCGCAGATACTGGGTAAGAAATCACCACGCTGGCCGACCTAAAATCACTAGAATCCACCAGGTGGCAAACGCTTGTCGAAACACCCAATACAGCCTGGGGAAGAAAGACCAACAAAGATCCCTTTGAGAAAGAAATGGTGTCAGACGATGAAGAAATAGGAGACGAAAGAGCAGATCCAAACTGTCCAATAATCCGAGTTTCTAAGGAAGAGAAAGAGAGGCTACGCCGGCCATGGCGACGGACTCTCATCATCAAGCTATTGGGAAGAAAGGTGGGTTATTCGTTCTTGATGAACAGATTACAGAGGATGTGGAAGCCAGAAGCAAGCTTCGACCTAATCACACTCGACCAAGACTTCTTCCTCGCTAAATTCGAATCCCTACGGGATTACGAATTCACAAAATACGATGGACCTTGGATCATCCTAGGGCACTATCTAACGGTACAAGAATGGGTTCCTAACTTCATACCATGGAAGAACAAGTTGATTAAGCTCTTAGTCTGGATGAGATTTCCCTCTTTGCCGATTGAGTATTTCGAAGAAGATTTCATGATGAAAATCGGCAAAGAAGTTGACCGCCCAGTTAAAGTCGATTACACGACTAGCTTGGTCTCAAAGGGGAAGTTTGCTAGGATCTGTGTTGAATTGGATATGTCTAAACCCTTACTGTCGAAATTTACACTAGCTGAAGAGGTACGGCCGATCGAATATGAGGGCATCCATATGGTTTGCTTCAAATGCGGAATCTATGGGCATAAGTTAGGGCAATGTGGCAACGAAGAGAACAGGGAGGCGAACGTTGTAGAGGAGCAACCTCCCAGTGACGGTCAGTCTGGTGATCAACAAGCAACGAAAACACAGCCGGCGACGCAACGAACCACCACTCCAGCCCGCAATTACAAGGAAAACTTCGGGGCTTGGATGTTGGTGACGAGGAAGGATAGAAAAGGGCAGAGGAGGCCGGATAACCAATCCCAGGGGCAGCCAGACAGAGGAAGGAATCAAAACCCAGCGAGGAAAACCAACTCAACGGCAATGGAAACCGGCTCCCAGTATGCCGCCTTGGAACACCTAACCGACACCGAAATGGTCCCCTCACATGACGGCAATATGCCAACACCAACAGCCAGGAACTTAATTACCAGCCATTCGCACCACCCCACATACTCAAACACAGGAGATCCATGGGTCAATTCCTCAACAAGCCCCGGGGAGTCAAGCCCAACACAACGGCCATGGTGCATATAGAGGTAGGGGTGGCAGAGGAGGACCTCCTAGACGGGCCGCTGCTGAGACAGAACACACAGTAGTCAGGGGCTCAAGGAATGGGAAGCAGGTTACGACCATGGTGGTTCATCACCAATACGACCATCCGGAATCATCGAATCGAACAGAGGTTGATTATGATTTACTTGGTGAGCCACCCAACCTTGCAAGAGTCTTTACTGGCAGTCTTGGTGCTGAGGACTCCGCTATGGATGATGACACTGGACAGTTGGGCCAGAGTGGCCCCGTGCTGTGAGTTTTCTTGTGCAAGTGTGCACATTTCTTGCTTTCTGTTGTTTTTAATGATAGTATTAATTTGGAATTGTCAGGGTGCCACTTCTAGGGCTTTCAGGCGCACCCTTAAATTACATTGTAGAGACTATTCTCAAGAAATTATCTGCATGCTCGAACCAAAAGTTTCGGGCGACCAAGCCAATTCTATTTGTTTTAGTCTTGGTTTTGACGAATGGGTAAGGGTTGAAGCGGTTGGATTTTCGGGTGGTATTTGGGTCTTTTGGAAACTACCATTGAGGGTTCAAGTCCTAAGCACACACCCACAATTTATTACTCTGCAGGTGATAGAGCATAACTCAACACCATGGATATTGACAGCAGTGTATGGGAGCCCGAACCTATCCCTGCGGAAAAATTTGTTTTCTAACCTTTCCTCGCAGGTCTTTCCGCCCCAAACTCACTGGCTAGCTTGCGGGGATTTCAATTCTGTTCTTAACATTGATGAAGTGCGCAACAGGGAGAATTTTAACTCGGCCAGATGCACAGATTTTAGGGACTGGATATTCAGGGAAGGCCTAATAGATTTAGGCTTCAAAGGTTCAATGTTCACATGGATGAGATGAGTCAATACTTCAACATTAAATGGAGCACGGTTAGATAGAGCCTTGAGCAATGCCGAATGGAGATTAAGGTTCCCAGACACCGAAGTAGAACACCTACCAATAGCCAATTCGGATCATGCACCACTAGTGATAACAACCTTGCCTCAAGTGAGAGTTAGAAGTACAAATAATTTCAGATTCAATTTGGTATGGGCAACTCATAAGAATTTCCTGAGGTGTATTCAGCAAGCATGGAGCTCAGAGAGAGATTTAGAATCAAATAAGAGATCAGTAGCAGAAGCCTTGAAGGCATGAAACGTAAATACTTTTGGAAATGTGTTTCAAAGGAAAAGACGCCTCCTAGCAAGACTCAAAGGGATACAAAATTGCCTCACCCATCAAGCTACCCAAAACCTTATCAGATTAGAGAAGAGGTTAAGAGACGAACTTGACGAAACTCTTACACAAGAGGAAATTATCTGGTTCCAACGCTCTAGAGAGCAATGGATTTCATCCGGGGACCGTAACACCCGCTACTACCACACGGCCACCTTAGTAAACAAATACCAAACTAGGGTTGATAAACTCAGGATTGATAATGGAGATTGGCTGACGGATGACAGTATGATCAGAATTCACATCCGTGATTATTTCATCCAACTGTTCTCGGAGAATCGCAACAGCAGCTCACAGCCCCTAATTCACGGCTCATTTCCCAAACTGACAGAAGATGCTTGGAGGGAAGTAAATCGACCTTTTGAACCAGATAAAATTAAACATGCCCTGTTTGAGATGGACCCTTGCAAAGCCCCGGGCCCCGACGGATTTACGGTCGGCTTTTATCAGAAAGCTTGGACTGTGGTGGGTAAGGAGTTATTAAGTTTTGCTTCTGAATTCTTCTTAACAGGTATCCTCCCTCCAGGAACGAATGACACAGTCATCACCCTCATACCAAAAGTTGCAACTCCAGAATCCATCAAGCAACTGCGACCAATTGGCCTCTGCAATGTATCATACAAAATAATTACAAAGGCAATGACAACTCGGTTGAAAGACATTTCTAACAAGCGAGTTGGAGAACATCAAACAAGCTTTGTACCAGGAAGGCAAATTGCGGACAATATCATTGTTTTTCAGGAGGTGCTTAATTACATGCGAACCAAGAAAGGTCAAGTAGGGTGGATGATAATGAAGGTAGATTTGGAAAAAGGCGTATGACAAGCTCTCCTGGGAATTTATTGAAGATATTCTTTCAGATATTGGCTTCAATACAATATGGAAAAGGAATATAAGGAGTTGCATCTCGACGTCTAGACTAGCGATCAACTGGAGCGGACAACAATCAGATTGGTTCAGACCTAGAAGAGGAATTAGACAGGGAGATCCTATTTCTCCTCTACTTTTTGTTTTATGCATTGAAAAACTTAGTCATCTAATCTTAAAATCTGTGAACTTGGGAAGATGGAAATGCATCAGATTAACAAATCATGGACCTCATTTGTCTCATCTGTTTTTTGCAGATGATATGGTACTGTTTGGAGAAGCATCCATTGAGCAAGCAGAGGAAATGATCAACTGCTTAAGAGCCTTTTGCGAACATTCTGGCCAGAGTGTCAACGTCCAGAAGTCATCGCTATATTTCTCCAAAAACACACAAGCTGACTTACAACAGCAGATGGCAGATATGACTGGAATTCCAAGGGTGAGTGACCTAGGAAAGTACTTGGGCATCCCATCAATTCATGGAAGGCTAAAGAAAGACTCGTTCGCGAGCCTGATCGAGAGAATGCAGAGCAGACTAACGGGCTGGATGACAAAAACCCTTTCTTTCGCGGGAAGGCTTGTTCTCGCCCAATCTGTATTGTCCGCCATTCCCTATTATGCTATGCAAACGACGCTACTACCAGTCGGGGTAACCAAGGCAATGGAGCAGTTGATCAAAAACTTTCTATGGGGAAGCTCACAGGACATAAGAAAATGCCATCTTGTTAACTGGCAGACAGTTACCATGAACAAACCTGATGGAGGTCTAGGTCTCCGTAGATTAGACTTGATGAACGAGGCGTTTTTGGCCAAATTCGGATGGCGTCTTTCGCAAAATGAGAATGGATTATGGGCACAGACTGCACTACATGGAGACCGAAAACAAATATGTCAGTGGTCTGGAAAGGAATCCTGAGATCAGTCCCTATTTTATTAAAGGGCAGTGCAAAGCTAGTAAGGAATGGTTCTAAAACCGCATTTTAGGGAGACAGATGGGTAAGTGACGGGCTTCTTATTGACAAGTCAACATCATTTGTTCACCTCCCAGACTGATATAGATCAATTAGGTCCTACTGGTGTAGTAGGAGTGGATGGAAATGGGATCAGTTCCAACACATCCTCCCACAATCAGCCTTG
This sequence comes from Ipomoea triloba, assembly GCF_003576645.1. Classification (NCBI taxonomy): domain Eukaryota; kingdom Viridiplantae; phylum Streptophyta; class Magnoliopsida; order Solanales; family Convolvulaceae; genus Ipomoea; species Ipomoea triloba. The sequence goes on along the minus strand of NC_044921.1, from coordinate 1,446,408 downwards.
GGTGAAATTGTTAGGAACCCCGAATTGTTGATTTTGATGATACCAACTACCCGAGGAGACCCCCAACTTTTCTTTTGTCTTTTAGAATAGGTTTTTGTTTTCATATCTTAGTCTTATAGGTTGACCGAATCCTTAGTAACGAATCATCATTGAGATATCTCTCATAAAAATGATTCAAGTCACTAACATCGAAGCCTTGAACCGAAGAGTTGAAGATTTGAAGAACCGAAGTGTTGAAGGCTTGAAGAACCGAAGACTAGGATTACAGGCCGAAGGATGGAAGGGCTAAGCTCTTATGACCGAGCAATCAAACTGTGATTGTCTCGAGGAGATTAAGAGGAATGATAAGGTCAATCATTCTCTTGCACAACCAAGGCAAAGATATTATCTGATAAGTTGTCTTATCTACTGCCTTGAGAATGGGTATAACTGAATGTCAAATCGGGTCCTATGCAACGATCCCAATGAGCATTTAATGATTGTCACCTTTTTGTGGGACAAAAGACAAATTGTCCTTGCACAAAAGTGAACAAACGGCTAGAAAGTACTGACATTCTGAAAAAGGTGAAAACCTTACCCATTGGATATTACACACTGGACAATAGGTTTGAATTTCACATTCCCTCCAACGGATCTGAAATTCCACCTATAAATACCCTTGTCCCATCTCACTTTGACAAGGTTGAAAAAAAAAGCGAAATATTGTCTAGCAAGCAAACTGCTCTCAGTGTGATAAAAATATTCAAAAGCATTCAAGTGATATTTAGATAAAAGAAGTTCTTGTGTGATTAAGAAGCTCATCAAGGAAACTAATCACGAGAATTTCAAGTTGGAGAAAGATCACAACCTTTCAACCATCTCTACAAGGGAAGTAGGAAGAGGCGGAGTAAACTGGGAAGAAGTTGAAAAACCTACAACAACAAAGCTGCCGGGCTAAGTGATCAAAGGAGCTTGTTGTAACGGAGTTTGTACTATTACGGGGAATATAGTGCAAACCTTCACGAGCTGTGAAGAAGAGTAGAGTAGGCTTAGTTAACAGCCAAACCACTATAAAAATCTCTCTCTCTCTCTCTCTCTATCTCTTTACATTTACGCATTGCATTACATATCTCACATAAACTCAAACGTATACCTTTTATAAGAAAATCCTAAGTGCAAAGTGAAGCTAAAATTTGACATAATCTTTCCGCTGCGATATAACTCTTTTGAAAAAGTTTTGAAAAACCCCTTGTGAGTCTATTCAACCCCCCCTTCTAGACTCACACCGTTACCACCGGGACCAACAGAAATAGCAGCCATCATAATTGAAGATGATATGGATTTAGATGACCTTACTGTTTGGAGGTACGAGACATCATCCTTGTTCTCTGTCAGTTCAGCATATGACATTGCGTGCAACCATCCCTCCATAACAGAAGCAGCCAAGTGGAATGCCATCTGGAAATTAAAACTACCCAGCCGCATCAAAACATTTCTATGGTTGGCCCGTCATGAGAAAATTTTGACGAACAGCTCAAGATCTCGTAGAGGCATGACAGATAACAGCAACTGCCACATTTGTAGGGACAAGATAGAAGATGCCGATCACGTATTGAGAAAATGTCCAGCAGTAAATATGTTATGGTCCAAGGACCTACCATCATTCCATGTGAACACTCTGAACATGAGTTTCAAGAAATGGTTGGACTGGGAAATTTCTAGCAAAAGGAAACCACCTTAGACCGGTGAACGACAACGTGATATTTGCAATAACAATTTGGTGGGTCTGGAAGTGGAGGAATGAAGAGATATTAAGGAATTCACCTCAACACCTCCATTCCAAGGTAGCGTGGATAAACTCCCAAGTAGAAGAGATAACAACAGCCCTTGGTAAAGGACCGAACCCACTACTCTCAATCAACTGGTTTAAATAGGAAAGACTAGTCTGGTCCAAACCTGAAGAAGGAACGATCAAAATCAACTTCGATGGAGCAGCTGACCTGATATCCGGTAAAGCAGGTTGCGGTGGAGTCATGAGGGACTCCCATGGCTCATGGAAAGGAGGGTTCATCTGCAACATAGGTTCCTGCCCACCACTACAAGCAGAAGCATGGGCACGCCTCAGAAGTATTCAATTGGCAAATCATATGAAAGTAAAGAGAGTCATCTTCGAAGGTGATTCTCAGGAGCTAGTTGCTGCATTTAACGCAGGAGCAATCATCAACAGCATAATTGGCAAATCATATGAAAGTAAAGAGAGTCATCTTCGAAGGTGATTCTCAGGAGCTAGTTGCTGCATTTAACGCAGGAGCAATCATCAACAGTATAATTGGCAATATCATCAGTGCCTGCAGACGTGAGTTAAGGCAGCTTGATGAATGGAAAATAAATGCCATCCCACGAGAATCTAATGCTCCAGCCGACTCTATGACAGGCTTAGCAAAGGGCTACCCAAGAGGAGTTCATATTATTAGTGAACCTCCAGTAAACATCATGAACCTGCTTGAGCAGGATAGTGCAGGCCTCCCGAAATGACGCCTTTTGTACAACTCAAGTTGAGACCTTTGTAATTCATTTGGGTTTCCCCCTTCCATCTTAATAAATAAAAAAATAAATCAAATGTACTTACAATATAAACATAATTATGCAAATTACACATACATAAAATATGTCACTAATATTTTTCTTCAAAAAAAAAATATGTCAATAATATGCATAGTCCAAATATATTGTATACATGTCACTTAATATAGATACACATAAAAGATAATCATTACTATTATTTTATTCATCTAAGTAAATAAATAAATAAAATAAAATAAATAAATGATTAAATACAAAGGCTAATGAAATAAACCTAAAAATATATATATATTTACAATAGCTCATTACAATTGTCTTCGATTAAAAAAAAAACAAAGATCATCTCAATCTTTTAACCCTAACAGATCGTACAGTCGAATCAATCGTACCCTTATTGTCCAAGTAGTGCTTTAGGCATTTATTTCATTGAGTAAAACAAAAATAGGAGCCATTATAGGTAATTTTTTTATGTATATGACTGAAAAATGCAAGAGATACAATGAAATTATGGTAATGTAAAAAAAAAATTCTTGAAATGTATTGATTTATATATTAGTCTCAAAATCAATTAAATACAAAGTATATTAGGAAAAGTATTAACAATGGCTTAATAATTATAGAACATAACACCGCAAAAATTTCTTTAATTACAATTATAATAATATTATACTTTAAGTACACACACATATAACCGTAATAATTACACGAAAGAAAGAAATGATAATTACCATAATGGTTACAATAAATAAAAATTAGACAATTATATTAATATTTAATTATTAAGTTAAATATTTGCACCCAAAATCAGGCAAGTATAATTTATTTTGTGCAAAAAAATATTATACCTTATGTATAAAAATATGTATATAGACTATGATAAAATTATCATAAAAATTACACGAAAAAAGGTGATTACCATAAATAATTATTAGACAATAATATTAATAATAATTATTAATTATTAAGGCATGTATAATTGATTTTGTACTAATGATATGGTACCNCGGCCATGTGGGCACCCGTTTCAGTCCAACCCGGAATCGAAAAAGTGTATCACCGAAACGGGAACCGACATGACCGTGTGGGTACCCGTTTCGGTCTGTATGTCCTGTTTTATGCGTTTTTTCTGCTGCATTTTTTATGATTTCGAACCCTAGTGAGCTTATTTTTCCTCATTTCCTTAGCATTTATTAGCTTAGTATAGCTTAGATTTACATGAGAGAACATCTTGCAAGGCTCACTTTGTGGATTTGGCGTGGATTCCACCAACTTCCTTCATTACTTTAATAGTAAATTTCTCATTTCCTTTTCTCTATCTCTTCTTTACATTTATTGAGCTTTTATGATTTCTATGTTTGATATTGCTATGTTTACTTTAAATATGAGTGAGTAGTCCCTTATATGGGTTAGATTTGGTGTTTATTACTTCTATTGATGCTTGTTATGTGATTATTGCATAAAGGGGATGAACACCCATTTAGGGTTCTTGAATTTGAGTTGGGTTATTTGTTCTATCTTTCAATGATTAATGCGCAATGATTAAGAAAGTAAATTGAAAAACGAAACTCATTTTACTCATTTATAAATATCACCATCTTTACGACCCTACCTATAAATACAATGGATTAGTGACTAAAAAAATTGTAATTCTTCATTTTGCATTGACTCCCTCTTCTTCCCGTGCTGGTGACTCTCTCATTCCCTTCTTCCACCACCCACTAACAAATCATATTACAACTTTAAAAATTGACATGTAATATACATTATTATATAATAGTTGACAGTATATTTACTAAGGGTAACACTTGCGCGAGACCGTCTCACGGGTCTCAATCCGTTAGGCTGTTCTGATCTTTGATTAATGGGTCAAATCTTTGATTATTAATGGGTCAGATCTTTGACCTCATTAATCAAAGATCTGGCTCGTCTCACGGATTGAGACCCGTGAGACGGTTTCACACAATTTTTTGCCTACTTTTTTTTTTTATTATAATTATTTCTCCTTTATTTTTCTATATTTATTTGGTAATAATTAATTGTCGTAGCAGGAAGCTGTCGTGAACCACTACGAGAACGTCGATGTCTTCATCGATTCGAATATACACAAATTATATTTAGCAATATAGAATTCTTCAAGAGAACTTATACGATTGTGGTGAAGAGCGTGAAGGGGCAGGCGGTGCCGGCGGCCTGATCGTCGGTGATGTTGATGCGGGAAGGCGGTGCAGGTGGAGGGAAAGCGGTGAAGAGGGATGTTTTCTAGATGAGGGATCCCAAGACTGAAAATTGGATACCGGAAACTCATTTTCATGACATTGATATTCTCGATGACATTGATATTGCCTAATATTCTTATTAATTATTTCCTAGCTGAAATTAATGTACAAAAATATTAATTATTTATTAACAGAATTGTCTAATATTCTTATTTTATATTTAAGGTATAATATTATTAGTACAAAATAGATTATCATTCCCTTCTTCTATGTAATTATTATGATATTTTTATGGTTATATATATATATGTATGTATGTATGTATATATATGTATGTATGTATGTATATATATATGCATGTATGTATGCATATATGCATACATACATGTATGCATGCATATATGCATATATGGACGCATATATGCATACATGTATGTATGCATATGCATACATACATGTATGCATATATGCGTCCATATATGCATATATGCATGCATGTATGTATGCATATATGCATACATACATGCATATATATATACATACATACATACATATATATACATACATACATACATATATATATATAACCATAAAAATATCATAATAATTACATAGAAGAAGGGAATGATAATCTATTTTGTACTAATAATATTATACCTTAAATATAAAATAAGAATATTAGACAATTCTGTTAATAAATAATTAATATTTTTGTACATTAATTTCAGCTAGGAAATAATTAATAAGAATATTAGGCAATATCAATGTCATCGAGAATATCAATGTCATGAAAATGAGTTTCCGGTATCCAATTTTCAGTCTTGGGATCCCTCATCTAGAAAACATCCCTCTTCACCGCTTTCCCTCCACCTGCACCGCCTTCCCGCATCAACATCACCGACGATCAGGCCGCCGGCACCGCCTGCCCCTTCACGCTCTTCACCACAATCGTATAAGTTCTCTTGAAGAATTCTATATTGCTAAATATAATTTGTGTATATTCGAATCGATGAAGACATCGACGTTCTCGTAGTGGTTCACGACAGCTTCCTGCTACGACAATTAATTATTACCAAATAAATATAGAAAAATAAAGGAGAAATAATTATAATAAAAAAAAAAAGTAGGCAAAAAATTGTGTGAAACCGTCTCACGGGTCTCAATCCGTGAGACGAGCCAGATCTTTGATTAATGAGGTCAAAGATCTGACCCATTAATAATCAAAGATTTGACCCATTAATCAAAGATCAGAACAGCCTAACGGATTGAGACCCGTGAGACGGTCTCGCGCAAGTGTTACCCTTAGTAAATATACTGTCAACTATTATATAATAATGTATATTACATGTCAATTTTTAAAGTTGTAATATGATTTGTTAGTGGGTGGTGGAAGAAGGGAATGAGAGAGTCACCAGCACGGGAAGAAGAGGGAGTCAATGCAAAATGAAGAATTACAATTTTTTTAGTCACTAATCCATTGTATTTATAGGTAGGGTCGTAAAGATGGTGATATTTATAAATGAGTAAAATGAGTTTCGTTTTTCAATTTACTTTCTTAATCATTGCGCATTAATCATTGAAAGATAGAACAAATAACCCAACTCAAATTCAAGAACCCTAAATGGGTGTTCATCCCCTTTATGCAATAATCACATAACAAGCATCAATAGAAGTAATAAACACCAAATCTAACCCATATAAGGGACTACTCACTCATATTTAAAGTAAACATAGCAATATCAAACATAGAAATCATAAAAGCTCAATAAATGTAAAGAAGAGATAGAGAAAAGGAAATGAGAAATTTACTATTAAAGTAATGAAGGAAGTTGGTGGAATCCACGCCAAATCCACAAAGTGAGCCTTGCAAGATGTTCTCTCATGTAAATCTAAGCTATACTAAGCTAATAAATGCTAAGGAAATGAGGAAAAATAAGCTCACTAGGGTTCGAAATCATAAAAAATGCAGCAGAAAAAACGCATAAAACAGGACATACAGACCGAAACGGGTACCCACACGGTCATGTCGGTTCCCGTTTCGGTGATACACTTTTTCGATTCCGGGTTGGACTGAAACGGGTGCCCACATGGCCGTGTGGGTACGCATTTCACTTTTTCCAGCTTTTTCCTTGTTCCATTTCGCGCTCCGCTGCTCCTCTCCCTCCTTGAGTGGAATCCTAAGCTACCAAAATTGATCCAAAGTCGTCCAATGTGCTTCCTTTTCTACTTGTTGTGGATGAATCGACCTTTAACACGAAAACACACAACCAAGTAATAAATTCCACTCAAGTAACAACACTTAACTACAAAAATAGATGAAAAGTGGGGTAAAAAGGTATTTAGAAATAGAGTCATCAGTAATCGATTGAACACCATTTTGTTAATTAAGCTAATAATTACACGAATATTAGTATAATTACAATTAATTCATTTAGATATGGAGCATGAATAAAAAATTAAAGGCGATATGGTAAAAAAGAATATACTTAGGTATAAAAGTATAACTGCACAAATATAGTATAATTTCCTAATAATAATTGTCTAATAATTATTATGGCAATTAAGCTAAACATGTGTCGTGGATTTATTTTTATGATAATTACAATTAAATTATTTTATCATTTTCTTCCCATATTTATTTATATAATAATATAATTATATAAATCATATTACATATCTATTTTTAAAAATAATTGCAGAAAAATGAGTCATATATTATTTAATTAATTGAGTGATACTTTTGCACTAATCTTATAATCAAATAAATGTACACTTTCAAATATTAAAATTGTTTATAATTTAATCTTTAATTTTATTATCTAAACATATAATAAAAAAATTTACTCATGCGTCGCACGAGTAATTGGACAATTATTTGTTCGAAGTCAAGCAAGAATAACATCAAAAAAATAATCAATTCAATCCATTTGATCAATTGCACTATATAATATTCTTTGTTATAATTTATATAATTGTATATCGATCCAAAAATTCTTAAAATATTATAACAAATTCATTCCGTGCAACATAGGGGTGAAAATACTAGTTAAGGAAAACAAATTATAAAATTAACAAAATTTGTGTTCATAAATATTTAGAAATTTTTTAAAAATACATACATACGTACATACATATACTTATTCATTATATTAATCATAAAAAATTTAAATGTCAATTTTTAAATTTCTAAATGTAATTATTTTAATTATAGATCTATCAATATATATTTATACTACTAATAAAAACAAAATCCTACTTTTTCAATTTCCCGCCCAAACTATTATTGTACTATATAAAATCTAATAACTATTATGTTAATTAAGATAATAATTACATGAATATTAGAATAATTACAATTAAACATTATATAAAAGTATAATTGCATAATATTTGTATAATTACCTAATAATTATTAATATTAATTACCATTTTGTTTAATTTCAGTGCTTCTATTTTTTTGGAGGTGAATCTAGAACTCGAATATTTTTTTTTCCTAAAATATATCTTTTTTCCAATTTTATAATTTCATTTAACTTTAAACATTTTTTAGAACTCCGTATAAAGATTATCTATGCAGAGAAAAAATTATAGAACTTTAATAGTGTTTTAATTCAAGACATCATGTGATTCCAACCATATTTATTAAGGATGTATTTCAACCAATTATTCTAAGAATATTATATTGTGGACATTGATCTAAAATGACATCTACACACCTAATAAAAGCCAATAAAGTTAGGTCCCTAACCGGATGGAACAAAAAATATGTTAGTATAATTGTTTGTTGAAATGAATGGTTCATATTATTTTGATTTTATAATTTTTTTTTTACTTTACCCTCTATTGTATTATTTACTTTTTTTAAATGCCTCTACATTGGCGGGGGAATCTTTCTTATTCCCACGCGCATCTTTGTTTTTATAACATGATGCTCCACACTTTGGATACACATGTAAGTCTTTGTATTCTTTCCAATACAGAATACAATCATTTGGACACACATGTATTCTCTCAATGTCCATACCCAACGGACACAAGATTCTTTTCTTTTTTTGTAAGTTGAATTGGGGAGTTCATTGTCACCAGGAAGCATGTCTTTTAGTAGTTGTAATAATTCCGTGAAACTCTTATCATTCCATCCATTCTTTGCTTTTAAATTATATAATTTAAGCACGACAGATAACTTAGTAATTAAATTTAGTACTTCCAACGAACAAAGGTTTTTCAGCATTTTCAAAAAAAAACTTTTAAATTCAAGAGGCATTTCACTAAAATTTTCGTGCACATCACGCACCATTTCATCATTCAGTCATTATCTTCATCATCCTCATCATTGCTAACATAAGATGCGTTATTCTTCTTATTATCTTCATGATGAGTTTGACTATTTCCTTGAGTTTCACTGTGTGCATGAGTTTCACTATTTATATGAGTTTCCTTACTTGCACTAGTACTAGGAAGTAATAAGCTTTCACCATGCCATATCCATATATTGTACCCTTCTTTAAAACCATGGCGTATCAAATGACGCTTCACTTCATCATAATTACGATATCTTCTCAAATTCTTACAATCGCAACACAGACACACAATAAAGTCTTCCACCTTTTTACTCCTATTTTCTTCAGCATATTGTATAAACTTTTGAACCCCTTACACATATTTGAATGTAGTGCGGTTTTCATACATCCAACTTCGATACATATCTGTCAATTCATAAAATGGTACTTTATGTACTATGAATGTATGGATACGAAATGATGGATGTATTTATAAATGATATTAGGTGATTTGAATTGAAATCAAATTACCTAATTCGTAATCAATATACCTATATAATTATAGTATACCTAACTCATCATCAAATTCAATCTAAATCATCAAACTAAATAATTCATATTATATAATATACCTAACTAAACAAATACCTAATTTGTCATACTACCTAGCTAATTCATCAAAGTAAACAACCTACTAATCTTATATATTTATATATACACATATATACTAATCTTATAATTATACACATACAAAATATACTTATTTATATGTATATATATACTACTATAAAAATTAATAACAAATTAAAATAAATTCGAAATAAAATTTTTAAAATCATGAAACATCACATTTATTAATTTATTAATATAATAATAAAACATCACAACCTGCGACGCGGTGGTGGCTGCGCAGATCTGGTGGAGGAAGGTGGTGGCTTCAATGGAGGATGGCGGTGGCTTCAATGGCGGACAGTGGTGGCTGCAGTGGACAGTGGATGGCTGCGGTGGACGATGGACGGTCGTGGCTGCGGATCGAAATGGGATGGTGAGGAAATGGCTGCGCACATCTGGTTTTTTTTTGTTGAAATTTTATTATTTTTTAATAATGTACATTCTGCTACTGTTTCTTTGTTAATCTATTTTTTTATTTGTTTTAATTTACTTTCTGCCACTGTTTCATCTTGGAACGGTGGCGGAATATAAAATGCATTTTTTTAAAATCGCATTCGTTCCATCAAATGTGGTGGATTGTTCTTTAATTATTTACAAAATTGCTACTATGTTTTTTTTTTAAGAATACACTATCGTTCTCACAGAAACGGTAGCTAAATATCAGTGTTTTAATTTATATTCTTTTTTGTACTAGTGCTATCTCATAGGTGAATATAATAGATTTATTGGCCTCACTAGAAGGAGAACATAAACAACACTATTGGATGCTTCACCACAGGCTAATTTCGTGTCAGCAAGTGTTCATGCATGCCACTTCACAGTTTGAAGGTACGACATTTTTTATTCCCAATATGGTGATAGTAAAAATATTTAGATTATGGGCAGTGGTGCAACACATCTGCCTTTTGATTTAATCTAGTTTTAGTAATTAATTAAGTCAGTTAGTGAAAGATTCTATATACAACGTATTGTTTCTTCCTGATAAACGTGTTATAGAGGAACTAGCCTCTGGGAAGACAATTGAAACAACTAAGCTTCAAGAGGGATTGTAGGTTGTTTCTCTGTCTGCCTTTACTACTTCGTCTTGCATTCATAAGAATAATGATCAGCCTAAAGAAGTTTGATGTTTGGCATGATAGGTTAGGACATGTTTCTAATATGAAAATAAAACTTCTACAAGATTTTGATTCCACAATCATTGTTTCTTCTAATTTGGTGTGTGATTGTTGTCATTTTGCTAAGCAAAAAAGATTGGCATTTCCATTTAGCGTTTCATATATAATTGAATGTTTTGACTTGGTGCATTTTGACATTTGGGGGACTTAATAAGTATGCCCAAGCCACCATGTATAGACATAGTCATAGTTATTTCTTGACTGTTGTAGATGATTTTAGTAGAGTAACATGGGTGTACCTACACGAGGCAAGAAAATTACTCCAAAATTTTTATGTGTTAAGTTGATTTTTAACCAATTTGGTAAGCCTATTAAGGTTGTTGACAGACAATGGCAGGGAATATAATTTGAGATGCTAGAGTTCTATCAAGAAAGGGGAATTATTCACCAAAATTCTTGTGTATACACACCACAACAAAATAGTGTTGTTGAGTGTAAGCATAAACATATGTTATCAGTTGCTAGGGCATTGAAATTTTAGGCTGAGGTTCTTAATCCCTTTTAGGGGGACTGCATTCTTCATGTAGCATATATCATTAATAGGTTACCATCCAATGCTATCAATAATAAGAACCCTTATCAGATGATATATATTCTCCAAAGTCCCACAGTACAACTTTATGAAGGTGTTTGGATGCTTGGCATTTGCTGCAGTCAGCGTTGCAAAAGGCGGTAGGCGCCTCCTAGGCGGTCGAGTAATTCGAGTATATTGTCTTCACTTTTCCCACTCAGGGTTGTGAGTTGTTGACTGTTATAATCGTATAAACAAGTCAACTACATATGTTAGATGGTTAGTTGAGTACATGGCTGGAGGAATATAGAAGAAGAGCAATCGAGCAGGCAAAAAAAAAAACCACTCAGCCGAGTTGAGCGTGGACTTGACTAAGTTGGGCACCGAATCGGCTGAGTTGTGCGTCAGATTAGTCGAGTTGGGCACTCAACTCGGCGCCTAGTCGGCTGGCCAACTAAAAGCGGCCTAGGGATGAAATCGCCTCGGCTTAGGGGCACATAGCGTCTAGGCTGATATTTACAACACTAGTTGCAGACTTGCAGTTGTTGGTGGTCACCAAACTAAGTTCTCTCCAAGGGCCATGAAATGTATCTTCTTGGGATTTCCTAATCATGTCAAGGGATATAAACTGTATGATCTTAGCACGAGAGAAATGTTCGTCTCCAAGGATGTACGCTTTTATATATGAGGATGTATTTCCTTTCTCTCAATCTGAACTTGTAAAAATAAATAATCACCTACCAGTTTTGCCAACTCAGTTAGTAGCTAGTTTGCAAGAAGATCAGATGATTTACGTGTTATAGTCCCAACTAGGACTACAGTACCAGACTAGACTATTGAAGTCCTAGATCATGCATGTTGTTGATATTTCAAATCAAAATTTTGAAACTCTAATATATAGTTCAACCCCAAACGAAAATCATCTTGGCAGAGAAAGAACTCAACCTGCTTACGTGAAGGATTATATATGTGTTGGGATAGCACCAAAGAGGACTACTCCACATTCTTTGGCAACAGTGTTATCTTATGAAAATTTATGTATTTCTTATAGGGCATTTTCCTTAAATATTATAGTTGAACAAGAGCCTAAAACCTATATATGCAGAAGTTGTGAAGCAATAATAGCTTGTTGGAGATATGTGCCATGACAACTGAATTTACAGCCTTAGAAGGTAATAAGACTTAGGAGTTGGCTGAATTACCTCCATCTAAACATCCAATTGGCCTGGTTACATTGCAAGTGGGTATATAAAGTCAAGCATAAAGCTGATGGGACTATAGAAAGATATAAGACCAGGTTAGCTGCAAAATTACAGAATCCATCCAGGTCTTGACTACTTGGATACTTTTAGTCCAGTGTAAAAAATTGCTACCATAAGGGTACTCCTTGTTGTTGCTATTGTGAAAGGATGGTAGTTGCATCAACTTGATGTCAATAATGCCTTTTTATGAAGAAATATACATGTCTTTGCCACCAGATTTTACCTAATCATGGCAAGGACAAGTTTGCAAACTCCTTAAATCTTTATAAGGGCTTAAGCAAGCAAGTCAACAGTGGAATGTTAGACTAACTGCTAAATTATTTAGTCTTGGTTTTAAGCAGACGTACTACTAGTGCTGATCATTCCTTATTTACTAGAGGTTTTGGTGTTAATTTCGTTGTTTTACTTGTTTATAATGATGATGTGGTGATTGCAAGTTATGACAGTTCACATGTTGCAGAGATTAAGCACCATCTACATATATATTGTGTTTCAAAGCAAAGATTTTGGACCATTATATTAAAGTTCTTCCTGGGATTGGAAGTTGCAAGGAACAAGTCTGAAATCTTTATTTGCCAAAGGAAACATGCTCTTGAGCTCTTAAGTGATGTTGAATTGGGTGGTTACGTTGTAAACCTGCAAACAACCCTATGATTCCCTCTACTAGGTGGACCCTAGTCTCTAACTTAGGGGTTCACTGGGCGTCTTGTCCTGAGTCTCCAAAATCAATCACATGCTACTTTTGCATCTTTTAGGGGAATGAATGTGTTAGTTGGTGTTTTGGAAATCTAAGAAATAGAACAATATTTCAAGATCTTCTGATCTAGTGAAGCTCGCTAAATATAGAGCCATTGCCACCAGGCTCTGATCTTTTATTTGTTGGATGTTTTTGAAGTATCCTCAATGGCAATTGTGTTATACTCAGACAGTAAGTCATCAGCTTTGGTTATTGCACAAAATCCAGTTTTCCACGAACAAACTAAGCACATTAAGATCAATTGCCATTTTGTCCGGAAAAAGTTACAATCTGGGTTGATATGATGAAACTATTGCATGTTCCCACTCAGCACCAGCTAGGTGATGTATTCACAAAGCCTACTGCATTTTATTCTTTCATCTCCAAGTTTAATTTGGCCTACACAACATATCTATATAGTCTAGCTTCTTAGTTTTAATTAGAGCCGTCAAAACGGGCTTAGCCCGCCGGGCTAGCCCGTCCCGCCCCGCCAAAAGGGCAGGGCGGGCTCTAATTTTTTGAGCCCGTTTTAAGGCGGGCTTTTTAGCCCGCTCCCGCCTAACCCGCGGGCCGGCGGGGGCCAGCCAAATGTATAATAAAAAATTATTAAAATAAATAAATACTACAATAGTAAATCTATAACATTTAATATGTCTTTTCATCTTGATTATATTACTAACATTAGTGTGTGTGTAATATATATATACACCCTTTTATATAATTAATGTAATAGTAATTGAATTTTGGTTTACAGTGTAAACTGTAAATCAAAATTCAATATATAATTACATTGAATTTTATAAACTAATTATATAATTATATAATTATATTAGTTTTCAATCTATAAATTAATACACTAATTATAATATACGGAGTATAAACTGTAAACTAAAACTATATAATTATAATATATAGCTAACTGTACTGTAAACTAATACAATAATTAATATATATATATATATATATATATATATGTATAATCAAGTTCAAAACATTAGTAAATTATATAAATGATTTGTTATTAACTTATGGATTAACACTTATTTATTAGTCATTATTGTGTTTAAAAAATTACAAATACATTACTATATGTTTAAATTATCCAAATTATTTTAGTATACACTTACTACATTTTTATATTAATTTTTATTTAAATTTAAAACTTTTAAAATTTGGCAGGCCCCCGCCAAGGCCCGCGGGCTTAAGGCGGGGCGGGTTGCCTCTACTTAGGCCCGCTTTTTGGCGGGCTTTTTAGCCCGCCCCGCCACAAAGGCGGGCTTTGGCGGGGCGGGGCCCGCCAGCCCGCATTGACAGCTCTAGTTTTAATATCTCGTATTTTTTGGCTACACATTTTTTTCAGCTTCTTCAGCATACTTCTAGATGCTTCTGCACTTCAATATAAATACTTGTACGTCTTCCTCTTGTAATATGGCAGCTATCACAGTAATAAAGTTCAATATTCTTCTTCTTCCTAAGGCTACCCACGCCTTTACAATCTTCTCACTTTCAAAATAACATATCACTAAATTTGTATTTAATCACTTTTTATTCTTCATCTATGCAATTCTCTTTTCTTTTTCAAATGTGGTCCTACTTTTACATCACTATATAAAAAATTATTTCTTTAATCAATAAAGTACTAATAATAATAATATAATAATAATAAGAAGAAGAATTAAAAGATGAAAAGTGAATTTGCAATGCTCCTTGTTAGAATTCCATGCAAGACATGGCTTTAGTCTTTTATTCTTTTTCTTTTTAAAGGGTTTCATGTTGGATTGAAATTAAAGGATCCCAATTTCAAAGGTGAAGATAGCCTAATACTCTATGCTCAGAACTTCATGCTCTCTTTTATTTTGACATTGTAAATCACTCGAGTCAAACTTGGTTAACCCGATCATATTTTATTTAAAAAATAATTTATTGCAAGTATAAAAAAATTATATTTTCATTTTATAAAAAACTAGAGAATTTTTTAATACAGAATAGACACCAAACTTCTTGGATTTTCCTGAATAAAAAGTTTCAAGGAAAGCTTTAATTAACTTTAATTTCAATTCACGCTTTTCAATTTATAGCATGTCACCTTTGTGTGAAAAAAAAAAAAAAGAAAAAAAAAAGTGGATTTTCTGTTTTCTATTCATCTTATCAACATGTTGGTAATTTGATCTTTAAAATAAGAGATAGAGACAGATTCCATGCTTTGAATCTTGTTCCTTGGAATATATTCATCTAGTGTGAATTCCGCTCCGGTTCTTTAATTTAATATTATTTAATAGATTTTGTAATTACCGATAATTATTTGATTTCTTCTACATTTAATATTTTTTTTGAAAACCTACATTTAATATTTAAATATTATTTTTTTCACAATTAGTTCACAATTTTTGGGATATATTTAGTCTTTCTGACCAAATCTCCATAGAAATCATTTTTTACTACTGACCCTATTATTTTGTAGTATCTGTTCATCTATATTTTCTCAACCTGTTGAAACATGCACAAAGAATCAATACCACCTCCAATGAGACTCGATTTCATGAACTCCTATTTGGGAGAGTTCCTACATGCCACTTAAAATACATCATATTTACAATTTAAATTCATATATTTTCTCCCTAAAATCATTGAAGTGTTTAAGCCTATTAGTTATGAAGTGAAGTGACTTGTTTTTTTACTAGAAATTGGGTCAGAGTAACTAAATTAGTGGCAAACAAACAGAGAAAAAAAAAATTGCATCAGATGTCACAAACATAATACTTTAGATGTGACTTTAACGAAACAAAAGACCATAAACAGGTAAATAACCAGCTAGATTGTGCATAGCTGACCAGTTCAAATCGAGAAAGTCAATAGGCAATAGGCAGACCCTAACCGGTAAAGGATCACAAGGAAGTAAACTAATCTATATTGCACATAGTTGACTAGCTCAAACAAAGAAGGCCAATAGGTAGTTCCCATGAAAAGTCGAATTTAGAATCTTGTGGTTACCAAACTAATTGTTCGACCAATTCAATTGAGATTGCCCTAACAAACATAATATTTGAGGATTAGAAGTAAAAACAAAATCATGTTATATACGATTTTAGCTAAGAGTGATGCTTCATTTATCACTTAGGTTAATTAATTTATCAACAATAATTAATATGGAATAACTATGAAGAATAATGGTAAACAACAAATTACCATTAGCAAAAAATTTGATAGAGTACTTGAATTTTTTTTTTCTTTTTAAATTAAGTCAACTTGCATTTTGCCTTTTTAACCTTTCCACACATTGGATGGTTTTGAATATTTTAAGATTAATGTTAACTTTGCTTTATCACAATCAAAGTGAGATGTCTAATCTGCACAATAAAAAGCTCAAATTATCTTTTACCCTTGGAGAATACATTATCACAATATACCATATCAACATCTATCATTTTCATTAGGTATTTTGTATACGTATAAAAATATTGTATAACATTTTGATGGAGTTATGGAGTCTATGCTCAATATCAATTGGGCTAGGGAAGGGATCGGAGACCTGATGATTAATTAGGTCCAGAAATAATTAGAGGCTAGGGGCATTATTTTTTGGCCTAAATTAGGTTGTGAAATAAAGTTGGAGGCAAGAGCACAAAGATTAAAGGGATAGGGTGTAAAGTGGAGAAGAGGAGAAAATTTGGGGGACAAAGTATGGTAAGGCCTAAGGCATAAAGTACATGGTACCATAGTGCAAAACTTAGGAAAGGAGAATCCATTTAGGCAAGTAGGGATGAACTTGGCCATAGGGGAGTCCATTTAGGGAAACATGGGTGGGCTTAGCTAGAGGGGAGTTTGTAGGAAGGTGGATGTGTTTTTTCTTTCTTTCTTTCTGTTTTTTTTTTCTTTCTTTTTTGGGAAAGGGGATAGGGGTGTGTTTGGAAACATGGTATGGAGTAAGATTCGAGAAAACATAGAGGAGGAAGGCGGTGTGCTTAGGCCGTGGGGGCGCCAGCTGGCCTCAATTTTTTATCCTCAGGGGGTGGCAGACCCTGGTAGACCGTTGGCGGCCGGCTGGTGGATCGCTCCCACTCCATGGCTGCAATGGGCTTTCTGCCCTCACCCAACCGCTAGGGTTATCCACCGACGACCAAATGTCTCTGACCTAACTCTACTAGCTATCGTAGACTGCCTGGGAAGTAGTTAACAGTTAAAGCGGCTTGGGGTACAAATGGCTTGGATGGTAGGGCAGTGAGCTGTGCAATTGACGAAGTCTCTGGGAAAAGTTAACGGGACCTCAAGTGTGTTTTGCGACGTGGCGCGATGAGAATAGTTTGGAGGGAAACATTGGCACTTGACAGGACACACGTATCGCTGGGATTGCAAAGAGCTATGGCCTATGCACCTGTCTATGACATCCCTTGAAGAAATATAAAAGGGGTGGGGGAGATGTCTAGTTCAGACGATCATCAGCTCTATTATTCTTTTCCTCAGCTCTTGAAATATCCCTTAGCTAATGATGTAGTGTGTCAATTGTCCTCTACATGTTAACTGTGTAGTGGTAGTAGTCTAGCAGGCTAACCTGTGGTTGGGCTATTTGGTCCTAATAGCCCGTACATTATTCATAAGGTCTTGGCCTGGACTTCATTAACACAACATTATTTTCATGACTATTCCCAGATATATGTACATGTTTTTTTGGTGGGCCTAGACCATTAAAAACCTTTAACCACAAAAGAAGTGACTTAGTCGATTGAATATGATTCTCGATCAAGCTCGTCGCATAGAGTATTCTTAATGCGGTTGTTTTACTTAGTGCGTACTCTCGAGTAGTAGCTGTGGGTTTCCTTTGCCACTGATTGTAACAAAAATGAGTGATGGTGAGTATACGGATGTGAAATGTCGTCCTCAGGTGATTGGGGTTTATGGCACGCAATATGCAATCACAACTTGGCACTAGCATAAAGAAAATACACAAGAAGCTAAGCAAACAACAAGTTTAAGGAAATGAAAGACTAACACATACACAAAGATAAACACAAAATAGAGAAATATGACTCAATCTTGGGAGCATTATCATCTAGATGAGAACTGAATGAATTGTATTGAATGTGATAGTTCAAAGATACAGATTACAGGGATATATATAATGAGAGAATCTTTGGCAGACTAGAATAGGGAATCATAGGAAGCCTAGAATAGGAGTCATAATCTGACTCAAATACATAGAGTCCTAATACCCCCCCCCCCTCCCCTCAAGCACAGGGTAAACTAGTAACATGTAGCTTGTCCCTAAGAAAAGAAAATCTAGGACCAGACAGAGCTTTAGTAAAGATATCAGCAAGTTGATCTTTGGTTGAAATAAAGTTGACTTGAATATCTCCTGCAGCAACTCTGTCTCTAACAAAGTGATAATCAATCTTAACATGTTTGGTACGCGCATGAAAAATCGGATTTGCAGACATGTATGTAGCACCAAGATTGTCACACCATAACTTGGGAACGAAAATATTGGGGACATTGATCTCACGTAGTAAAGACAAAATCCAAATTACTTCAGCACAAACATCTGCTAGTGCTTTGTACTCAGCCTCAGTAGAAGATCTAGCAACAGTTCTTTGTTTCTTACAGACCCAAGACACAAGATTGGACCCAAGAAACACAGCATAACCACTAGTCGACCTTCGGTCTTCAGGACAACCAGCCCAATCAGAATCAGAAAAAGCATGCAAATCTCTAGATACTACTTTCTAATTCGCAGACCATAAGTGATAGTTTCCTTAACGAACATACCTCAAGACTCATTTCAGTTGTTCCCAATGTGAAACTGTAGGAGCATGCATATGTTGACACAGTTGGTTGACTGCAAAGGATAGATCTGGGCGCGTGACAGTCAAATAGTGTAGTGCCCCTGCCAAACTCCTATATTGGGTAGGATCCTCATATAAGTCTGCACTAAAAGGAATAGTTTTTGAAATAGAAATAGGAGTAGATAATGCTTTACATTCTGCCATTCCAGTACGTTTTAAAATATCAATCATATATCTCTTTTGGGAAAGTAGTATACCACCATCACATTTAAGTGTCTCAATACCAAGAAAGAAACCAGGTTCACCAAGATCCCTAATCTTAAAAGCAGCAGACAACTTTGATAATAAACGGGTTACAAGGTCTGGATCACTCCCCATCACAAGTATATCATCCACATAAACTAAGAGGTACGCATATGCAGAATCTTGAGAAAAATAAAACAGAGACACATCTGTTTTTTATGCTTGAAAGCCAACAGAGAGCAAAAATGAGTGCAAACGATTAAACCAGGCTCTAGGAGCCTGCTTTAAACCATATAGAGATCGTTTAAGAAAGCAAACATGATTTGGATACTGGGCATCAATGCAACCAGGAGGTTGCTTCATGTAGATAGTTTTAAACAGATTACCATTTAGAAAAGCATTATGAACATCAAGTTGTCTAATCACCCAACCAGAGGATATAGCTAATAAGAGAAGTAATCTGACAGTAGTAGGTTTTACCACAGGGCTGAAGGTATCAAAGAAGTCTTGACCTGGAACCTGATTAAAACCTTTTGCTACTAACCTGGCCTTGTGTCTCTCAATGGAACCATCTGCTTTCCTCTTGGTGTGAAAAACCCATTTGCAACCAATAACATTCATATCAGGCTTAGAGGGAACAAGACACCATGTTTGATTATGTAAGAGAGCATTTAACTCTTGATCCATTGTTTCCTGCTATTTATGCTTGACTGCCTGTGAGTAACATGTGGGATCAGTAGGACAAACCTGTACAGTCAAGCCTGTAGGAAGAGCACGAGATTTGCTTCTAGTGTCCATGGCATGAGTTCGCTCACTTGGGCGTGTGGATCGACCACGCGGACGGCCACGAGGCCGTTTTTCTATCACCGTAGGGAGTGTAGGAGCCACCTGAGCATGATCTGTGGAAGGAGAACATGGATTTAGCACTGATTCGGCCCAAGGACGTGGCATAGTGTCTGAAGGAGCCTGCAAAAGAGTCTTAGCAGCAAAGGGGAAAACCATCTCATCAAATCGGACATGTCTACACACATATATCTTATTAGTTTGTAAGTCCATGCACCTATACCCCCTAAAGGACTCTGGGTAACCTAGAAAGACACAAGGAGAGGACCTATAATCCATTTTGTGACGATTATAGGCCTTAAGTGAGGATAACATAGACAACCAAAGACACGAAGAAAGGAATAAGAAGGAGGGGATTTATGCAACATAAGATGAGGACTGGAGTTATTTAAAACAGAGGATGGCATTTTATTGATTAAATATACTGCAGTATCAAACGCATAATCCCAAAACTTAGATGGAACGGAGGCATGGGCTATGAGTGCTAGACCAGTTTCAACTATATGTCTATGTTTCCTCTCAACACGACCATTCTGTTCATGAGTATACGCACACGATTGCCTATGATGGATCCCTAACTGAACAAAAGATTGATGTAGCTTTTTGAATGGATTTTATTTTCTATTAAAAGATCTCTCAACAAGGGTACGAAACCTATCAAAAATAGCATAGAGATCAGATTTCAGTTTCATAGGAAAGAACCAAGTGTAGCGAGAGTAATCATCAACAAAAATGACAAAATAACGATAGCCATTTGTAGATAATAAAGGAACTGGACCCCAAATATCAGTGTAAACTAAATCAAGAATATTCACACTAGACGACTCAACACGTGATAAATGAAAACGCGCAGATTTTCCCAATTGACACGCATTACACAAACTAGAACTATCAGGAACATTATTCCTAGAGCTACTAGCCGAACATGACTGAAGAACGCGACTAAGGACACGATGATTAGGATGACTTGGTCGGTTATGCCAAACGGACGCAAAAGCACGAGCTGACAAAAAGGCAGAAGGGGAGGAAACTGAAGGAGGGGTGAAACTCAAAAAACACTTTATTATCTGATGCAAACTTTTGAACAGACTTTAAAGATGTTGACAAACCAGGAACATGGAGAATATTAGATAACTTAAGAGACCTAGACGGGGTATCAAAGGTAGCATGACCAACACGACTAATAGACTGGCCCATACCATCACCGACATGTAAAGTGTCATTACCAGTGTACTTCTTCAAGGTAGAAAGAGCAGCTATGTCCGGAGTTGCATGATGTGTAGCTCCGGTGTCCGGTAACCAAGTATGAGAATTTGATGAGGCACCCAAATCGTTCTGAAACACCAAATTAGCTTGAGGATTCGAAGTCCTTGAACGACGACAAACACAATCGGTTGCCACGTGACCGAAACTAGAACAAATGAGACACTGTTTTTCAAAACGCAAAACACAATTGGGTGTCGTGTGGCAAAAAACCATTACAAAGTTGGCATTGAACATCAAAACATCAAGACCAATCAGTCGACACATGACCAAAACTATAACAAACGAAACACGATTTTGTAAAGCGTAGAAAACAATTGGGTGCCACGTGACCAAAGCCAGGACAAAGTTGACACTTAACATTAAAGTCATGTCTATCATGCTGCTGACTTCGACGTGGACTGCTACGATCCTAATTGCTACCTCCTTGTTGCATGATTTCAGCGGCACGGACAACAACGAGATGGTGGTACGGACAGATGACAAGAATAATTATTAGGAACGTAACCCTAGCTAACTGATACCAGATGAGAACTGAATGAATTGTACAGAATGTGATAGTTCAAAGATACAGATTACAGGGATATATATAATGAGAGAATCTTAGGCAGACTAGAATAGGGCCGGAATCATAGGAAGCCTAGAATAGGAGTCATAATCTGACTCAAGTATATAGAGTCCTAATAATCTAGATGCTTCAACAACCTACAATGTTAGGGAAAACAAGTAACCAAAGAGTAAATTGTGAATGCACATAAGTATCCTAGTCTATAATTCACTCACGTGAGCAAATTAACAAGGATTAGAACAAGGAATTACCCCACTTTCATGGTGTATCAACTCCAAGTCCATCAAGCAAACAAATCATCTTAAACTCCTAATTTCCCCTATTTTCATAGGGAAAATCGGGTTTATGCAAGGAATCCTCTGAATACATGCCAATGAATATGTACATCAAACATTAACAAGATATAAGCACAAAAGATTCACAAACACATGAACCCTAGGTTAGAGTTCTTCCCCTTTTTGCAATAATCACAAATTAAGCATCAAGATAGATAATACAACCCTAAATCATCAAGTCCATAAACTAACTACTCATGATTAAATGGCATAAGAAACACAAAAGCACAAGTAATAAACATAAATCTTGCAAAATAAAAGAGATAAGGGGAAATAGAGTTTATCTTTTGAAGTACGTGGATGGTAAAACCTTGAAATCCAAGCATGAATCCTGTAATACAAGCTTCCAAAGTGTTAAAAAACCTAAATCCAAGCCTAATCTAACACCAAAATATGAAAGGAATGAGTATAAAATGAGTAGGGAACGACCATGGTCGGAACTATGGAGAAATGAGTGAAAACTAACTTAAATAGGAGCAGGCGTGCGACTGGCTGAAAAATCTGTAGATTTGGAGTTCTCGACACGTCGAGCTAATTTGGAGTGAAAACGGAGGCATTCTGCCTCTCCTCGACACGTTGAGAATCCTCCTGCGACAACGGTCTAGTTTGCCGGCTGATTTTGAGCCTTTTGACTTTCAGAATTTGGATTTGACATCTTCATGAAAGTTGTAGCCCTTCAAGCCTTCTTTCCAGTGGCGCAAGAATCACTTGATTTAGAATTTTATAGGCCGAGATATAGTCAAAATACTATGATGTCGAAGTTCAATGCGAGAATTGCAACGCCTTGATATTTTACTTCTCTTTTGTTTTGGTTTGCCCAAATGACCAACACCATTAAAAACTGGTTGTTATGCCATGGACCTGGGTCAGGTCCATGTTCACAATTTTAGAACTCTATGTTCATAATTGTATAACTCTATATTCATAATTTTTGAACTCTATACTCACAAATACAGAACTCTATGTTCACAATTTCAAAATTCTATATTCAATAGTATAACACAATTTTTTAATCCATATAACAAAGTTGTGAATTTAGAGTTCAAAAATTGTGAATATTGAGTAATGTAATTTTGTATATTGAGATCTAAAATTGTGAATATAGAGTTTTAAAATTGTGAACATGGACTTGGATCCACCTTGCAAAGTGGACCCGGGTCCATAGCATAATTTGTCATTAAAAACACCACTCTTAAGCTTCTTTAGAAGTGTTGCATCCATCTCCATAGCTTAATATTTGGTCTCCATTTGACTCCAATGCCCACCAAAATACATGAAAATACCCATCTTTGCTTCCAAAGCTTTGTAACTCATACTCCTTGCAAAATAACACAAATAAGCTATAATCATCATAAAACTTAGTATGATTAGCAAACAAAATGATCTAATAAAATGGGGGAAATATGGACAAATAAACACTTATCAGCCACAAAAAAAAATTAAAAAAAAAATTGTGCATTATAATAATAGATAAACAATTTCACTATAAATTATCATGTTGTGGGGGTGGGGGGGGGGGGGGGGGTCTGACACTATTCACACTGGTTTTATCTACTTCTCTATTTGGAGAACTCTAATTTTCACTTCTCTATATGGGTGAATAAACAAGTTTTTCATTTTCTAATTTTCCAATTTCCTATTTACTTGTTATGACCAAATATATCTATTTTCAAAAACAATTTGAACTTATTTTGTAAATTAAATATATATACTTTATCCCTTAATATGTTAATTATATTCATCGCAAATTTTCACCCTCAATTGTTAGTAAAGTTTCATCTTTCAATTTTGCCACTGAAAGACAAAAAATGTCATTTTCTTATAATTCAAATACATATATTTTATTTATTTATTAATATATTATGTTTGAGATTGTGAGCTACTCAAACTTCAATTTAAATGGGTACTAGTGTACTACCAAGCTAAATTTGAATATTTAATATTCTATTTTTGTAATTCGTAAATATAATCAAATTGTTACACACACAAAAAAAAAAATTGAATTACATATAATATATTTAAATTCAAAATTTGATTGCAAGTATTATTAATGTGGGTACAAGATCTCTAGATAGTCATCTGATTGTTTAATTAGTTGTCTTGAACACTTCACTGAATTCAAGTGACTTGATCTTCGGCTTATTATATCCTCTAGACTGAAATAGATTGATCTTCAATGGAGGGCGCGGGTACCTTTGGACTCAAATGGATTGATTTTCAAATTGATCTTCAAGGGAGGGTATCCTCTGGACTCCAATGAATTGATTTTAAATGGAGGGTTGGATCAATATGATTGGCATGCTTTTTTATGGAGGGAATTTTAGAAAGGTTTTATTTTCAAGAGCATGGTGATCTCTTAATAAGCTTCAAAAAGTTTTTCTGAATCTTTCCAAAATGTTTTCGGATGTCGAGAGTTCATATTTAAAGTTAGTTGTAGGATAAGAAAAGTTTTGATAGGTTCAAACTCTTTTGATATTATCTAATTAAACAAATTAGATAATATCAATATTATCCAAAATGTATTCATATTTTCAATGTCTACAATATAAAATTATAAACTAGCAGTAGAAGGGGTGACGAAGTGTTTAAAGTATGATTCTTGTACGGTTCTTGCCAACATCCTCTTGGTTGAGCTCGTGAATAGGATCTTCCTAATGCCTCCCCTATATAATTTGCAGCTATTATGTAAGAACAGGTTCGAATGTTCGATGCATACGATAAATATAATCTCAATCATTTTAGCTATTTGACAAATTAGATACTTAAAGTTGATCAAATCATCAACTAAAAATTGACTTGATAAGTTATTTATTAAAGAACTCTCTAGTCCTTGATTATTTTAGAAATTAGATTAGATGAATCACAAATATCTCAATATTCATTCAGTCCCTAAAATATGCCACAGATTTCTTAGCACCTTTAAGATTGACTTTAAGTCATTCTTTAACATATATATATATATATATATATATAGTAGAGAACATGCGGTCAATGCGGCCCCATCATTAGGTATACAAATATACATCACCCAGTGCTAGAAAATGCATAACACAATTATGCACCCTTAGGTACGCATCATCAAAAAACACGCTAGATATGCAAATATACACCACACAGTGTTTGAAAATGCACAGCTAGAGGCAGGAGAGTTATGATGCATTATTTTGGGTGTGTTGTGTGTTTTTTGATGTTTTTGTGCATTTTCATTGTTGTTCATTTTCCTAACAATAATGGTGTATTTTGTTAACACTAATAGTGTATACCACACCGACCGCACGGGAAGGCGCGACCACATTTGAGCATATATATATATATATATATATATTGATGCGAACCTGGTTGGCCCGATCTTCTCTTCACACTCTAATTTAAAAAGGATTTTAAAATGGTTTATTCGGTTGGGTGAGTTTGATTTGGAAGGTTTAATTTAGGTTGGGTAAAGGGTTGTTTTTGGGTTTTGATGTATAACGATTTGCCACGTTCGGCTGTAGAACGATAAAAACCGGGGATGACGCCACAAGGATGGTAATTTCCTTGATAAGTCAGGTTTGTCATGATCCACGCATCACGGCCGAACTCATTCCGAGTTCCAGAAAACACTCAGTTTTCTATCTCAAAAATTCTGTATCTCTCTATTCCATTTGGCCTGTAATGACCTTAAATAGCCATTAACAAGCAGATTACAACCACATGATTGAGATAATTATTTAGAATATGATAAAATAATCCTAACTAACAAACTAAGATAAACATTAAATTTAATATAATTCTAACAAACTAAATCTAAAATAATTATAAAATAATCATCCTAATTAATTAGTAAAACTAATTTTAAAATATTCCAACAGCCCATTATTGGTTCCTATGCCCACAACATTCCCTCTCACTTTAGAGGGATTCGTCCTCGAATCCACGTTCCAGTTCCAGTCACCGGTTCATGAGTTTTCGTGAAGAGACAACCGTGTGCTTTGATACCAAATGATGCAAACCTGGTTGGCCCGATCTTCTCTTCACACTCTAATTTAAAAGGATTTTAAAATGGTTTATTCGGTTCGGTGAGTTTGATTTGGAGGTTTAATTTAGGGCTGGATAAGGGCTAAGTTTTTGGGTTTTAATAAGTCCTGGGCCACAATTTTTTGGATTTTAATAAGTCCTCGGCCACACCGGGTTATAAGGTGATACGTAGGATTTGGGTCGACGCCACAAGTGAGGTTTCACACTTGATAAGTCAGGATCACCATGACTTGATCATGGCCGAACTCTCTCGAGTTCCAGAAAACACTTAGTTTTCTATCTCAAAAATTTTCTACTGTATATTTCATTTGGCCTGCAATGGCCTTAAATAGCCATTAACAAGCAGATTACAACCACATGATTGAGATAATTATTTAGAATATGATAAAATAATCCTAACTAACAAACTAAGATAAATATTAAATTTAATATAATTCTAACAAACTAAATCTAAAATAATTATAAAATAATCATCCTAATTAATTAATAAAACTAATTTTAAAATATTCCAACAGCCAATTATTGGTTCTTGTGCCCACAACATATATATATATATATACACACACAAAATTTGTCTAATAATACCAATAAAAGAAATATGTAGAATTAACACATGGTGTAGCGATTTCAAAAAAAAAAAAAAAAAAAAAAAAAAAAAAAAAACATGGTGTAGCGTTGATGTGGAAATGGAAAACATAAAGCTTTTCATTCACTCAATCAATGGTGATTTTGACAAAATTAAAGTTGTGGGCAATGGCATATTTGGCATGCAAGATCAAGTCTCCAATTTACTTTAATGAAACTCAAAGCAAGCTTCATATCACTATTCACTGCACAACAAAAATTCTCACCACATATTTACGTACCCAACCCCTTCAACATGTCAACACATGGCAGCATGTTTACGATGTGGATTGTCACTTTCAATTCTCTATCCTATATGGTATGACGAAGAACCAGTACTGGGAATGTGCCAACAACAGGACTATCAACGAGCTGAACAGTTATGGCTGCTAGTGTCAAAAGTAGTAGTAGTACATTGACAAAGGTTTTTTTAATTTTTTTTTTATCCACAATGCAATTCAATAAAACTCTTTGAATAAATTTTATGTAAAAAGATTTTCATTTGACTTGTAATATTTTTTAATTAAAGTGTAATACTTTTGATATCATAAAAAAAAATATTTTAATAAAAAATATTACACATCTCACCTACATACTCAAACTCTTTTTATTAATTGGTTACTATAAATTGACTGATTCCACTCCCCCTAAATAAAGAAGGAAAATTTATATGGAATAATTTTTATTTCTAATTATTGGAAAATAACAATTTTTTGTTGGAAGAAATAGCATTACATTGTAAGTGGTTATTTTGTGGTACAAATATATGTGGGTCCACCTTCGATTTGGGTTGGGTCAAAGTGGATTCGGATTCTTCGTAGTGAGACGAAGAGATTGATATATTATACGTTCAAAGCGGGTAATGATGAGTGAATGAGAAATTCATTTTCGAAGTAGACCCATTTGAGTTGGAAAATGAAGATGAAAAGGCTTTAAAGTAAGCTTTGTCCCACATTGGTTTTGAGGAGTAGATTTGCACCACTATATATATGGTTGCAGTAGGCACTAGCCGCTACTCGTGCAGTAGACTAGTGCCTACATACATACATATATATTTATTTATATATACTGAAAAAAAATTAACAAGGTCGAGCCGGTTGGATTAACTCGGTTAACTCGATCGAAATGGACGAGTTAGGCGCTAGGCGGGTTGGCTAGGCGGACGAGTCGGCTAAATTAGGCACTAGGCGGGCGCCTAGGAGGGAAATTGCCACGGTCTAGGAGCACCTAGCACCTAGATGTGCTCCTAGACCGATTTTTGCAACAGTGGTTGCAAGTAATTAATTGTCATATATGTTTCCATGTTGGGGCATTCTCGTAAATTCATGCAAAATTTCTATGTATATATGCTTGTGTAGTTGTGCATGTAGTATACTAGTATGTATATATATTAGTATATACACTGTATATAGAACTAAATCAATTAATCATCTTTGTCTCTTTTAAATTCATCTTTACCCTTAGCGTTCCCTTAAATTCCTCTTTACCTGAGCTCAAAAAAAAAAAAAAAAATCCTCTTTACCTTTAAACTCCATCACTTTTCTTAATTAGCTTGTGTTTTTGGTAACATACAGAACTACACAATAACTTGCTCAACTGTGTACCGGGGGTGAATCTGTTGCAGGTATGTATGTTGTTTGGTTGCCGGCCGGCCTATAGCGGAGAGGATGGGGTAACCCCAGTCAAGATGGTAAGAGATTCATGTTTGTAATTACAAGATCACGAGTTTAAATTTTTACCCCTTGATTTGAGCTGATCAATTATGAATTTTTTAGACTGATATACTTTCTCGTGTAATATCAATTCCTTGTAAAAAAAAAAATTTACTCCTTAGAATTAGAAGAAAAAAAATTGCAATTCCCCTGAATCAAATGTCTTGTTAATGAGGATGAAACACATCATTCAATTATTTAAGCATTATTATTTGAGTGATAGAATACACTTTATTGAGTGACGAGAGAAACCTGCTGTCCATATTTGAAATTGTACACTAGTATAGGTCAGCCTCAAACCAACATATCCATTACTAATTAGATCAAATCAAGAAGACCAATATGTTGCTTCAATTAAAGTCAAACTTGTAATATTATAATTACTAAGGTAATATTCAAACAAACTTAGTTGGAGTTACCAACAAAACATACTTCATATTTAATTCATCGGAAGATTGGTTTGGCATGCATGACATTATAATGCTGCCATTTAAAATTGAAAAATACTACATGGACTCTCTCTTTTTACTTACAATTTATACTCATTCTCACAAAAATTTGATGTAAAAACACTTTTTTCTGGGACCCACTTGATGAAAATATCCTATCATTGATTGTCACATCATGGAGTACAAGTGAAGGAGTAGGATTTTAGAGTCCATGTAGTAGAACTCTTTAAAATTTAAATTTAAATCAGTGTTTGCATGTTGTCCGTCCACGTAGTGACGTAGGAATGTGTACAAATAAATGCCATTCTCATTTTTCATGATGTGAACAAGTGGGATTTGCCATACAAATATTACTCCGTATCAATTTGTGTGCTGTGCATTTACAATTCAATTGGTGTTAAGGTGAATTCCTATCCTCACCATGTCTTCTTCAAATATATACGGAGTATTTTTTTTTTAAAATCAATTCTCCATCTTTGTTGCACGTCTTTTCAATTAAGTCATCCACAATAATAGCTTTTCAATGATTTTGCAGGTTTGGGTGCCAAGAGAGGGCGAGGAGAAAGAAAATTTGAGATTTTCCTGCAAGCATTTGGTTTTTAGCAGTGAAGTAGGCTCCACCACAGCACAACAACGTCATTGAAAATGCGTGAGGCGGAAATCTTGCGCCCGAGCGTAATCCTTTACTTTTTCTTTTTCTTTTTTATTTTTATTTTTTATTTTATTTTTTTCAGATTTTGTTTTTTGTTTTTTCCGGACCCTCTCATATTCTCTTTCCTAATCACACTCCTAAAAACTCACAAAAAATTACAACTATTGGTGATGCTATTAGTGTTTTACGTTAAACCCAGGGTCGTATCTGAGCATGCCTAACATGTGCGTCCGATTGGGGGCCCCATATTTAAAAAAAATTGTATGTATATATAGTTTACAAAAATTTAAGCTAAATGTATAAAGATTGGACAAATTTGTGACAAAATGGAATTGAGCCCAATTGACAATTGCTTTTATAAACTCAATATATATATAAATTAAACCCAATATTAGGACTCTATGTATTTGAGTCAGATTATGACTCCTATTCTAAGCTTCCGTGATTTTCCTATTCTAGTATCCCTTAGATTCTCTCATTATATATATATATATCCTGTAAGTTGTATGTTTGAATGATCTCATTCAATACAATTCATTTAGTTCTCATCTGGTATCAGTTAGCTAGGTTAAATTTGACAATTTTTCAATTCTTGAATTCACAATTCGCTAATTTCGTAGATCTGATTCTTCAATTCTTCTTGATCACACAAACTCTCAAGTCTCAAGTTCTTCAATTCTCTTAACATGTAATTAAAAATTACGTATTTTTCATAATTTTTGTTTATTGTTTTAAGAATTTGTTTCTTGATTAATTATTTATTCAGAGTTTCTAAATAAATTCTTTTCTTTTCCGTAAGATTTTACAATTATGTCTTCTAGAAAATGAGCTTTTAGAAGAAGTTGATATCAAAAGTTTGATTGATGATTTTGTGTCTAAATGTGCACGACGCATGCCACTTTTTAAATAAAATTTTATATGTATTTTTTATACAATATTTATATTTTGATTCAACTTTTTGAACAACTATTATTTATATATAGTAATTATTCGAAAAAGGTCTCAATTTAAGATATGGCACAGGCCAGGGCCCCAATTTTGATTGGAAAGGCCCTGCTAAATCACAATTTAAATTTAATTTTTTTTTATTACTGACATAGTTTTGAGTATTATTATAAATGATAAAACTCTGAATACTGTCACTATCACTTGCCGCTTTAACTAATGTTTTTTTTTTTATTGAAAATGATTTAGCTAATGTTAGTTCAGTATATGTTCTTGTTTCCTATATACACAATTACAAAGTGTGTACGCGCAAAGTTTTTATTTTTATAGGACTTTGGTTGTTTTAGGTAATTAATCTGATCTGCCGGTGCTTGAATGGTGGGAGGAAAATGGAGGTTTGTGAGGGCAGTGATGTGTATTTGGTGGAGTTTTCTCTTAGCTTCATTAGTTTTGGTTTTAGCTGATGAGGGAAGTGGGAGTTTGAAGAATAAGGAAGCAGCTCTACAGAGCATCAACGTTAGCGATGCCAATAATTCATCAGATCACCTCTCAACGTTTCTCATCAAGTCCTCCAGGGAGACTAAAGAATCCGGTCACGGTCACACTCACGTTTGGCCGGTACGTATGGAAATTATTAAAACTGCTATTTCTATTTCATATACTCTGCCTTCTCAAATCCCCTCCTGCTACATCAAGTGGCCGGGAATTGTTATCTTTCATAGAGGAAGCTATGTGTTGAGCGGAGGCCAACACCAGGTGGTTAGGGATGGTTGGGAGGAGATCCCTAAAAGGTTAAGTCTAACACAGCCATGTGATTAAGAGATGGTTGGATGAAGGTTAGTAAATGGTCAAATCTATACTAGCATTATGTAACTAGGAGATTATTGGGCAGAGACGGGTACAGAACCAAGTCCAGTACCATGTCACTAGGGGGTTTTTTGGTAGAAGCCGGTAAAGGGTTAAATCCTACACCATGTTACTAGGGGATTGTTGAGTGGAAGTCTATAAATGGCCAAGTTCATCACATATTATTAGGAGATTGTTAATTGGGTGGAAGTTGGTAAAAAGCGAAGTTCAGTACCATGTGACTAGGGAATTGTTGGACTGAAGTCTGAAGGATTAAGTCGAACACTATATGGTTAAGGAATTGTTAGGTAGAAGCTGGTAAAAGATCAAGCCTAATATCATGTGGCTAGGGAATTGTTGGAAGGAGATTAGTAAATAGCCTAAGTCCAGTACCATAGAGGAAGGTTTGGTAGAGGCCCTTAAAGTGTTAAGTCCAATACCCTTCCCCTCGTAAATGTGATGACCATACAAAAAAATAAAGTTACTTTTTTACTATTATGTATAACTTTTGATATAGTGATAAATTTTTAATCTTAACACTAAGACACTGGTTCTTGATCTTTTATTGCAGGAACTGAAATTTGGATGGAAAATTGTAGTGGGCAGCATAATAGGATTCTTGGGGGCGGCATTTGGGAGTGTTGGGGGTGTTGGAGGGGGCGGCATATTTGTGCCCATGCTTACTCTTATTCTAAGATTTGACCCAAAATCTGCAACTGCAATTTCAAAGTGCATGATCACAGGAGCTGCAGTTTCTACTGTTTACTGTAATCTTAGGCTCAGGCATCCCACAATGGAGATGCCAATTATTGATTATAACTTGGCTGTGCTCATCCAACCAATGCTAATGCTTGGAATTAGTATTGGGGTTTCTTTCAATGTGATTTTGGCTGATTGGATGGTCACTGTTCTGCTAATCATTCTCTTCTTAGGTAAGTTTAATTAGCAGTGTATGTATTAGAGTTAAGTAGTGTTGAAATGCATATATTCTGCGGAAAGCTCTGATACCAGTCTTCGGCCCGTCCAACAATATTAATCTTCTCGTTCTACCTACATGATTTTTTGTATTTTTTTGTTTTTGTTTTTGTTTTAAAGGCTTATCAACCATGGCCTTCTTCAGAGGTGTTGCGTCCTGGAAGAAAGAAACTATGCTGAAAAAGGTTCTCATCATTATATATATTCTTCTACCCGTTGTGGGCTTCTTAATTTCATCATCATATCTTATGGTTCATATCTGTGAAATCGTTTTACGGATTCTTATCCATGAGACGGATGGAGTGAGTCACATTTATATGCATTTTACTTATAGCAAATATAATACTAAATCAGGTATAAAGTATTTATTACTTATAAAGGAAAATGTAATATTTTTGAAAAAAAATATAATACTTTTTATATTTTGTAAATAAGTATTACATTTTTCATTAAAAATATTATATTTTACCTTATAAATAATGTTGTACTTATAAAAGGAAAATGTAATACTTTTAGATGAAAAATGTCATATTTTTACATAAAAAATGTAAAATTATTACATTTTTTTTTTAGTTAATTCTATTTTTTGTCCTAGATTTATAGGTGACAGTCCACTTTTAGTTTTTAATTTTATTTTTTATAGAGCATTCACATTTGATTATAGTATTATTGTGACATGAATATTTTTTGTCTTCCCTCAACAAAATCATTGAAATTCCGTTAAATACAAAGACATTTCGATCATTTTTATACAAAATGAGTTAACCCCGTTACATTTTTATTTGTATTTTTTTGAAAAAAATCCATAATTAAAGGTCGAAATGATTTTGTATTTAACTACATTAAAACTGTTTTGTTGAATGAGGATAAAAAATGATCATGCCACAATAATATTAGAATCAAATGTGAATATTCTAATAAAAACGTATTAAAAATGAACATATAAATTTAGGATAAAAAATGGTATTGACTCTACATTTTTTTCAAGGCTATTACATTTTCTCATATAAATAATGAATAATAAACATTTTATTCTTGATTTATTGATATAAGAATTACATTTCACATTGATTCAACCTGTCTCACAAACAAAGATCTATGAGACGATCTCACATAAATTTTTATATATCTTTTGGGTTTATGTTTCCTGATCATCACTGTGACACTGTGTTTTTGGATGGGTTTAGGAGGCTGTGCAAAGGTTAGCAAATGGTGAGTTACCTGTCCGTCTCTCTTCTTAATACAGAACCAAACTACCTTGTTTTGCTTCTTTCTTCAAGATTGATTATAACATTTATGCATCAAGAGGATGGGACAAAACCAAGACGGGCCGGGTGGGCTAAAATATGGGCGAACTAGATCGAACCCATAATGTAACCGGGTTTGAATCTCGTTCAAATTAAAGTCAGTTGTCCCGTGTTGGTGAACAATGTAGCTAGCTTCCTCGTCTAACACCAAAATTCCAATAATATATCAGGAGCAATTGATGGAGAAGGAGGAACTTTTCCTGGTGGTCCCAGCTCTGGCATTCAGAAGAGGGCCAAGGTATGTTGTATTATTGGAAAGCTAATAATTATATTCCCCTTGGTCTTTGTTTTTGGGTTTTGAAGCCTAATAATGCCCGCATGTATATTTTGGTTTTAGGTGTCTGTTCTTGAGAATGTTTACTGGAAGGAGTTTGGGCTTATCTTTTTTGTTTGGGTTGTATGCCTTGGTCTGCAGATCAGCAAGGTAGCTTTGAGATTAGTTAGTTGCAACTCAAAATTGCACTGCATACATATATATATACTTGAAACACCATCACTTTTCTTAATTAGCTTGTGTATTTTGGTAACATACAGAACTACACAACAACTTGCTCAACTGTGTACTGGGGGGTGAATCTGTTGCAGGTATGTATGCTGCTACCAAATTAAATTAGCAGAGGATGGGGTAACCCCAGCCAAAATAGCAAGAGATTCATGCTTGTAATCACAAAGTCACAAGTTCGAATCTTTGCTTCTTTGGTTTGAACCAGTCAACTATGAGTCACTTAGACTGCCAGTTTTGTATGTTTGAATAAGATAAGAGGATGCAGGAATGTATTAGATACATATGTATATATGTTGATGTGGTGCATGCAGATCCCAGTTTGTTTAGGGGTGAGTTCATTTGAAGCGTTTGGGCTGTACAAAGGGTGGAGAAAGATATCATCCAAGACTGCAGATTCAAGCTCCAAATTGCGAGCAGGGCAGCTCATTGTTTTCTGCTTCTTTGGATTGGTAGCTGGTACTGTTGGAGCACTGCTTGGTCTTGGTGGTGGCTTCATCATGGGCCCTCTTTTCCTGGAGCTCGGTGTCCCTCCTGAGGTTGCTCACTTTACCACTTTATGTTATATATATATATATATGCTATCACCTCTGCTACTAGTATTCTATACCCCATATTATATATACATAGACACACACACTACTGTCACCTATGCTAGTATTCTATACCCCATATTATATATATATAGACACAACACACTGTGGTCACCTATGCTAGTATTCTATACCCCATATTATATATATATATATAGACACACACTACGCAAATAAACTCATATGAAAGAGTTAGAGCATTTCATATTTTTTAAAATCGAAGACGTGATTGAGTGGAAGGAACTCATGTATCATTATACAAATATTAAGAGTTCGATCCTTGCGAGGGTATATATGTCAATGCTCTGGTGGGAGAGACTTGAGATCAAATATTTTTGCATCATTTATATTTCGGCGGTGCACTGATAAATGCTTTGTGATGCGCTTTTGACCTATGCGCGGTTCACTTAATCTATAGCGCACTAGTGCACTTAGTATTGCACCACTCAACGGGGATGTCAAACCCATAGACGGATTCAATAAACCTGTTAGTGTGTCCAATAGACCCATTGGTCCAGCGGTACTATTCGATGGGTTTATTGAACCCACGATGTTTTTCCATTTTTGGTGGTGCACCGCAGAACACTTATAAATGCACCACACATTAGTACTTAGTGCGCCATCAAAATATATATGCTGCACAAAATTACTTAATTTTTAGTGCATTATTTTTTCTCTTTTGATTGATTTTCAGCTACTTAGGGTGGGACACCATAGAGTGTCACGTAATGCACCACAGAGCACTCATAAGTGCACCATACGCCGACACTTAATGCACCACCGAAACATACATGGTTGATAAATTTATAAAATTACCTCGCATTTTTCTGCTCTTCATTGATTTCCATCTGTCTAATCTAAGCTAATCGTACGATACTAATATGTTTAATCGTACGAGAAGCTGCGCCGCATTTGAACACACATACAAACACATAAACACACACACATAATATATATATATATATATATATATATATATATATATATAGGGTCATGTTCCAGTGTGGCCGTGCCTTCCCGTGCGGCCGTGCGGTGCACACCTCTCAATGTTACGAAATACACCACTCAATGTTAAGAAACACACCACAATGTTAAGAAACACACCACAGTGCATATTTGTGTGGTGTGTTTCTTAACATTGAGTGGTGTGTGACCGCACGGCCGCACGGGAGAGCACGGCCGCACCTGAACCAAAATATATATATATATATATCTATCTATATATATATATATATATATATAGGGTCATGTTCCAGTGTGGCCGTGCCTTCCCGTGCGGCCGTGCGGTGCACACCTCTCAATGTTACGAAATACACCACTCAATGTTAAGAAACACACCACAATGTTAAGAAACACACCACAGTGCATATTTGTGTGGTGTGTTTCTTAACATTGAGTGGTGTGTGACCGCACGGCCGCACGGGAGAGCACGGCCGCACCTGAACCAAAATATATATATATATATATCTATCTATATATATATATATATATATATAGGGTCATGTTCCAGTGTGGCCGTGCCTTCCCGTGCGGCCGTGCGGTGCACACCTCTCAATGTTACGAAATACACCACTCAATGTTAAGAAACACACCACAATGTTAAGAAACACACCACAGTGCATATTTGTGTGGTGTGTTTCTTAACATTGAGTGGTGTGTGACCGCACGGCCGCACGGGAGAGCACGGCCGCACCTGAACCAAAATATATATATATATATATCTATCTATATATATATATATATATATATAGGGTCATGTTCCAGTGTGGCCGTGCCTTCCCGTGCGGCCGTGCGGTGCACACCTCTCAATGTTACGAAATACACCACTCAATGTTAAGAAACACACCACAATGTTAAGAAACACACCACAGTGCATATTTGTGTGGTGTGTTTCTTAACATTGAGTGGTGTGTGACCGCACGGCCGCACGGGAGAGCACGGCCGCACCTGAACCAAAATATATATATATATATATCTATCTATATATATATATATATATATATAGGGTCATGTTCCAGTGTGGCCGTGCCTTCCCGTGCGGCCGTGCGGTGCACACCTCTCAATGTTACGAAATACACCACTCAATGTTAAGAAACACACCACAATGTTAAGAAACACACCACAGTGCATATTTGTGTGGTGTGTTTCTTAACATTGAGTGGTGTGTGACCGCACGGCCGCACGGGAGAGCACGGCCGCACCTGAACCAAAATATATATATATATATATCTATCTATATATATATATATATATATATAGGGTCATGTTCCAGTGTGGCCGTGCCTTCCCGTGCGGCCGTGCGGTGCACACCTCTCAATGTTACGAAATACACCACTCAATGTTAAGAAACACACCACAATGTTAAGAAACACACCACAGTGCATATTTGTGTGGTGTGTTTCTTAACATTGAGTGGTGTGTGACCGCACGGCCGCACGGGAGAGCACGGCCGCACCTGAACCAAAATATATATATATATATATCTATCTATATATATATATATATATATATTATCAAATGTGGTCGCGCCTTCCTGTGCGGTCGATGCAGTTCGCACTAATGTTAGAAAACACACCACAATGAAAATACACAAAAACACCACAAACCCAAAATAATGCACCATAACTCTCCTGTCCCTAATGGTGCATTTGCTAACACTATGTGGTGTATATTTGCATACCTAGTGGTGTGTTTTTTGGTGATGCGTACTTAATGATGCATATTTGTGTGGTGTATTTTCTAACATTGAGTGGTGTATATTTGTATACATAGTGGTGCGGCCGCACTGGCCGCACGTTAAGGAGCGGTGACACTTGATTGTGACCATATATATATATATGTGTGTGTGTGTGTATGTATTTGCTTTATTATATTCTTCGTCATTTTCTTTATAGGAAATCGAACAAATATACATGATGTTTGAAGAGATAGAATCGCCACCTCCCATATATGTCTTAAATGTTTAATTTATTCTGATCCTTTTGTATAGGTTT
Source organism: Ipomoea triloba (assembly GCF_003576645.1). Lineage (NCBI taxonomy): Eukaryota > Viridiplantae > Streptophyta > Magnoliopsida > Solanales > Convolvulaceae > Ipomoea > Ipomoea triloba. Next base: position 1,408,353 of record NC_044921.1, on the reverse strand, counting down.
CAACTGCAACATCTACCTTTGTGATGATGTTCACATCATCAATTGCGGTGGTAGAATACTACCTTCTCAAGCGTTTCCCAGTTCCTTATGGTATGCTCCCTCTCTACCCACCTCCAAATTACAATAAACTAAGATCTATTTGGAAAAATGACTTTCGAGAGTCATTTTTTGAATTTTCTCATATTGGGTATTCAAAGAAAATGAAGTTAAAGAAAATATTCTGGTCAACAAAAAATGACCTAATTTGGTAGAAAATTTCTTCATAAATTTTTAGTTGGAAGACATTTTTTGAATTTTTTATTTTTCATCTTTCTCTTATTTCTCGTCTCTCTTCAGGCTAGTTTCCGCATAATTATTAACACCACCACCTCCACAGCACGACAACCACCATCACTACCACCAACACCTTCTCCTCCTCCACCACCACCACAACCACACAATACCACAACTTACCACTACCACCATCTCCTCCACCACATATTATTATTATTATTATTATTATTATTATTATTACAAATAAAAAAATATTTTTCTTAAACTTTCAGCCAAACACAAAAAATTTAAAATATTTTTTAAAAAATAAATCACTTTTTAGAACCTATTTTGTGGAAAATATTTTTTAATTTTCAAACCGACCCTTAATGTCTTTGTATGCGTCTAAAATTAAAGTTTTAAATATTATATTACTCACTTAATTCATGTACGTATTACATTATTACAGCTGTGTGTTTAACTGCCGTGGCAACTGTTGCTGCTTTTGTTGGGCAACACGCAGTGAGAAGGGTGATTGCGGCGTTAGGGAGAGCATCATTAATCATCTTCACCTTGGCCTTCATCATTTTCATAAGTGCAATCTCATTAGGTGATGATGATGAGCAATTTTATTTTATGATTTTTCATTTTTCTCAATCATTATTTATTATATTAGCATGTGATTTCTTCTCCTCCTCCTCCTCCTCCTTCTTCTTCTTTTTTTTTCTTTTTTTTTAATAAATGAAATTTGATTAAACATACAGGTGGAGTTGGAATCTCAAACATGACAAAGAAGATTCAACACCATCAAAATATGGGCTTTGAAAGCCTTTGCAAGTACAGAGTTTAAACCAAACATCTCCTCCTACCATGCAATGGTTATGGTTTCATCAATTCAACAAATCATCTTAGCTCAACATAATCTTCCTTCTTTGTCCCCTTAACGTACAACTAAATGGGAAGAAGAATGTTATTTTACCTTTCATCAATTAACCTAATGTATCATTTAATTTGATTATACAAAATGAAACACCTTTGAGCTAAGGCTTATTGGTCAAACTTAACAGTTGTTATACCATTGATCAGGGTCCACCTTGCAAGGTGTGTCCGGGTCCTAAACAACATTGAATTGTGTATTTTTAGTACTTTCCCGATTTCATTTTATGTGTCTAGTTCGTTTATCGAGACTTGACTGAAATTATTTTTAATTCAATTTTTTTTATAATATTAAGTATTAGGGTGTGTTTGGTAACTCGTAAAATGACTTCCGAAAAATGTTTTCCGAGTTTTTTGTGTTTGGCAACGTCCGGAAAATGTGGTCAACGGAAAATGTACCAAGGAAAATCAGTTCATTTTTTCCGGAAAATGACTTACGGAATTTTTTTCCGTAAGTCATTTTACGGAATCGCCAGAATAGCTGTTTCGCATGTTTACGACCAAAACCAAGCCATATCACCCATGACCATGGACCAAGGAGGTGGGGAAATCGCCGAAAACCTTTGCTGCATTTTTTAAAATTTTTTAATTCTTTATGTTTTTATAAATTATATTTTTTTATTAAATACCATTATTTTAATAATTATTATAATTTTTTATATCTTAAATAAAACAATTGCAATGTTTAATTATACAATTCTATCCATTTTCCAGAAAATGAACCAAACACAAAGACAATTTTCCATAATACATCCAAACACTGGAAATGAAACTGTTTTCCGAAAAATAACCCATTTATATATTTAGAAACTACACTAAAAATACTATTAATTCAACACAAAATATCAAATTTAAAAATAAGTAAAAAAATATTAAAGAAAATAAACAAAGAAGAAAGAGTTTGTTTGACCAATGAATAGTACGTAGGACATATAAAATGGGACAGAGAGAGTATCAGAATTGTGAACTTTCAGAATATAAATTGTGTTTTTAAGTCAAAATCAACTGTATTAAATTTTTAAAAGATTAAATTGTGTATTTTTAGTATTGGAATTGAGTGCAATATTTGAAAGGAACTTGTGTATACAAAACAAGGTAAATAATTACATATATGTTAACATTGTGTGTTCATAATATACAAAATGTGAATTTTTAAAAGGTCAATTATAAACATTGAATATGTAAATTGTATATCTATAGTGTTTTGGACGCGAGTCCACCTACCATAGAATAATTTGCCTAACAATTGCTCCTCTACTTCTTGGATCATGTTTAACAAGTTAGACTTAATGGACTCAACCCTTTGGGTTTGGGCCGTTTGGCGTATAACATCAACAAGAATTTAATTCTTTTTCTTTATTTTTTCAATCATGCTCTCCCTCTTTTGCATTTGAGGAAAGAGCCAGTAGAGTAGAGACACCAATACATTTTCTAATTAATAAAATAATATGTTTGTCAAGCATCTTATACTCAGATAACACCCCATGACTTTCTTTAAGGGAAAATCACAAAATTGGGATATTGATTCTTGGGTTATATAGAGTCAATATATACTCAATAGTACTAAAAAATTAATAAAATAATACTTCTAGCTATTATTTATTTTTATATATTAGTAGTAAATAGTACACATCTAATTTTATTAACACAATTCTACAAACATCTAGGGTGTGTTTAGTTCGCACATGGGAATTGGAATCGGAATGAGTATCAAATACTTTATAATTGTAATGGGCTTTGGTGAAAATATTTTGCATGTTTGGTAATAGAGTGGAATGGGAATGATTATTAGTAGTTGGAAAAGTGGAGGATGAAGGGAAATGGAACCCTTATTTTATTAGGGAATAAGTTTTGCAATTAATGAGATAACCAAAACTCATACTAGTGTTCTTAAATCATGTCAACCAAACAATAAGAATGACTTTGATACACATTCCTATAGTTAAACCTGTCAACCAAACACACCCCTGATGTTATTATCTAATGAGTCATTTCCATTTTTTGTCCTACTGTTATTGGGGCATTGCCAATTTTAGTCCACTTCATTAATTTTTGCCACATTCCGGCCAGTCTTATTTAGTCCTTGCCACTTTTAGTCCACCGTTAAAATTTTCGTGAAATTGCCGTCCAAAACAGGGGTATTTTTGGTCCTTTCATGCTTTGGTCATCTCATTGACCCTTTGTAGTGGTTTTTCTTACACATTTTCATCAATTGACGAGGTTAGGCGAAAGTCATGTGAGCCACATTTCAAAGCCATGGCTTTTGCCGGACCTCTTCATTGTATGAAAATCTATAAGGAAAACTATTGCAAAGGGTAAAAAAGATGATCAAAGCATGAAAAGACCAAAATACCCATGTTTTGGACGGTTATTTGACGAAAATTTTAACTGTGGACTAAAAGTGGCAAGGACTAAATAAGACTGACCACAATGTGGCAAAAATTAATGAAGTGGACTAAAATTGGCAATGCCCCAATAACAGTAGGACTAAAAACGGAAATGACTCTTATCTAATTAACACAATCAAATATCAATTAATTATAAATGAACGCGAATATTGTATTGTTCCATAATCCAAAATATGTGGGCTGATTAGGTAGAGAATTGCAAGTGCAGTATGAGATGTAACGTTATAAACCATACATATCTATACTATTAATAAAAGTAAAATCCTCATATTTCATTTTCTTGCCCAAACTTTTACAGTCAATTAATTAAATATTTTATTGGTCAAATAATTAATAAAGCTTATTTATAAGAAAATGTAAAATGGAAATTAACTAATATATATTAATTGGTAATATTGTTTCTATATTCATGTATTAATAATATTAATAAAAGGAAAATCTATTAGGAATAAAGTTTATTGTTTTGATGAACCAAAAATGTAACTTTAAATCCCCAATTTTTATTTTGAATCTAGTAGATTATTTCTATGCTAAGTCCAAGCCTAGTCAGATTGCGAATAATGTGGATATTACAAGAGTATAAATTTATTTTATACTTGCAAATCATTTGCTTCCACTTTACGAGAAAAGAGCAACTGGAAGATTGGTCAAGCATCGCGATGTCACGAGTTCGAAGCTCACAGAGCAATTCTTTTGGAAGAATTAATTTAAATCAGGGAGTTCTCTGACAAATCAAATTCAATATGAAGCTAAGACAAGAAGAGGCTAATTCAAGCCTATTTGTTTATCTTATTACTTAGAGTTGAAGTTACCAAAGTGTTATAAAGTTTTAAATTGTTGAAAAGTCTGTTCACCCCGCTCTCCCTCTAGACTTTTTCACCCAACAAGTGATATCAGAGCGGTTGTCTATTTGAGTTAAAATTTGATTACTAGATAGATCTCTAAACTTCAAAATTAAGAGAGACTTAGCTCAAAATTTATTATTCTCTTTGGATAAGTTTGATGATTGAAAAATTCACATGCAGGTTCATTTGTTTGCACTACATGATGAAATGTGGGAAGTAATTTCCGATGGTCCAATTGAAATCTTGAAAGTGAATCTCGCAATCGAGCAAACAAGTATTACACCACAGTACATTCCTAAGCCTAAGGTGGAATGGAGTCTGGAAGATAGAACACGAAATAACTTGGACAATATTGCTAAGGATATTTTGTTTAAAGCTATCGATGATGCAACTTTTCCAAAGGCCCGAGAATGCAAAATCGCAAAAGAAGTATGTGAAGTTCTCATCCAAAGAGGTGAAGAAGATGAACAATAGAAGGATAACAAGCTCACTATAGCATTAAAGAAATTTGAGAATTTTAAAATGCTAAATGGTGAAACCATTATCGAAATGGAAGCAAGATTCGTTAAAATCTTGGGAGAGATTAATGATCTTGGAAAGACCATTAATCAAAAAGAAATCTCACTCAAAATACTATGTAGACTACCGTCATATTGAGATATGAAGGTCACAACCATGCGAGATCATAGGGATCTAAAAATGGTATCAACCGATAAGTTTTTTAGTGATTTAAAAGCCTATGAGTTTGAAATGAAATCCAGGATGGAAGAAGAGCGTGAGGGAAGAAATTTCGCACTCGTTGTTGAACAACCATCCACGTCGAGGTCAATAAAAAATAATGAATTATTATATTACGAAAACTTTGATTTGTTTGTTAGGAAATTTAAGAAATTTATGAGAAAGAACAACACAAAAAATACAAGCACAATGAGAAGACCGAGACAAGACAATTTGGTAGGAAATTGAATTTATGCTACAGTTATAGGAAGCCTGGACATTTTACGGCTGAGTATCCATATCCCAATGTAAGCAAAAATCAAATTGAAAATGTACAGGAGGAGGCTAAGTCAAAGGAAAGAAGATTCAAGAAGGATAAAAGAAAAGTCTTAATTAGTGATTCCTTGGAGACAAGTATGTCAGAACAATCTTCAAGTGATGAAAGTGACACCTCAAAGGATGACAATGCATTATTCTGCATGAGTACTTCAAGTGAGTCATCCTATCAGAACAAGTGCTTAATGGCGCATGAATTAGAGGAAGATGAGGTAACATCCAAATCTTTTGATACTGTGAGTTCTTCATTTTCGCAAGAGTCCATCTCTCATTTAATGAGAGAATGTCAAACCTTTATGTACACTCACTCTCAACTCAAAGAGCGCAGTAATTTTTTATTCTTGAAAAAGATGAAATAAATGAAAAATTTAAAATGCACTATCTAAGGTGAAAGAACTAAAGGTAAAAGTTATTTGTCTTCAAGAAGAGTGCAAAGAAAGAGAAGTGAGATAACACAACCTAAGGGAAGTTATAACCAAATTTACGCATTCATCCAAAATAATGGATAAAATGGTAAATATGCAAAAATCTTGAGGAGATAAAGTTGGACTTGGCTATGATCCATCGTGTTTCAAGCCTCTGAAAAAGTGACTAATTCTACTACTGCTTTAAAAATTAAGTTCAAGTAGTAAAATTTGTTAAAAGTCAAGATAGCACAATGAGGCAAGGAATTGGTTACCAAACAAATACCAAAATTAATACTACTAGGCCGAAGCTTCAATGTCATAATATTTTACCTAAGTAATCAATTAATAGGCAAAAGTTTGTTCCTCATAATATATATACCAATGAGTTTAGTGCACGAAACACACTTAGAAAAATGGGAAGATTTCCTAAGTATGGTGAAGGAAGGTCTTACCCTTCTGAGCAAAATTGGTATGGAGAAATTAAATCATGAACTAAATCTAGGTTTAATGCTTTTCATAGACTAAAGCTGTATACTTCCCAAATGCCAAAGAATAGAGTAAATTTTAAAAACCCGGCACCAAAAATCTTTTCGAAAATTAGATATGATTATAAGATCAATAATGGATACAAATCACCTATTCTTGGTTCAGTAAGAACAAGGTGAATTTGGGTGACAAAAATGACTAACACTCAAGGACCCAAGCAAAACTAGGTACCTAAGAATGTTTAAACTGTCTATAGGAAGTTTGGTATTTCGATAGTGGATATTCTCGACACATGACTGGAAATAAATCTAGTTTTGTGAATTTCAAATCTATCGAAGGACAAAAAATTGTATTTGGAGGAAACGATCAATACGATTCAACGAAAGGAATCAGAATGATAGTACGAAACAGATTAAAAATAGAAGATGTATCCTATGTTAAAATACTCAAATTCAACTTGTTTAGCACAAGTCAATTTTGTGACAAGGAATATCTCGTAGAATTCTTCAAAGAAAAATGTCAAGTGAAGAATGAATCAACTGGCGAAGTCATACTCGAAGCAACAAGGAAGAAAAATATGTATGTTGTGGACTGGAACACAACTAAAGATTCTGTGTGCTTAATGGCAAACAATTCAAGCATCACAAGTTAGGAATGGTACAAGAAGTTGAACCATTTGAACTTCAAGACTATCAACAAGCTTGCAACGAAAAATCTAGTCAAAAGTCTATCAAACATCACGTACAAGGAAGATCAAATTTGTGAGGCATGTCAAAGAGGAAAGCAAATCAAGTCATCGTTCAAGTCCAAGACTCATGAATCAAGTTCAAGGCCTCTTAGTCTACTACATATGGATTTTTTTGGTCCAGTAGACCAGTAAGTATGAGTGGTAAGAAATAAATTCTTGTTGTTGTGGATGATTTTTCCAAGTACACATGAACATTATTTCTCAACAAAAAGAATGAAGTGGAAAGAAAGCTGCCAGAATACTCAAGCAACTTCAAAATGAAAAGGAAGTCAAAATAGTCAAAATCTGTACCAACAGAGGTACAGAGTTCGTGAATGGCGTGTTCCAAGCATATTGTAATTTCCAAAGAATTTTGTATCAATTATCAGCTGCAAGAACGCCACAACAAAACGGCGTTGCCGAAAGAAGAAATAGAACGCTTACAGAAGCTGCACGAGTCATGATTTCAGTCGCCGACCTACCGAAACGATTTTGGGTATAAGCTATCAACACTGCTTGTTATACTCAAAATAGGAGCATGATTCACAAGCTGCACGACAAAACACCATACGAATTATGGAAAGGGGGGAAACCTAAACTTAGTTATTTTCATTCATTTGGTTGTAAATGTTGTGTTCTTATTAATGGTAAAATCTATTTAAAAACATTTTATGAGAGTGCATATGAAGCAATATTTTTGGGTACTTTTCCACCAGCAGAGCATTCAGAGTATTAAATAAATCCAAAATGGTGGTAGAAGAATCAATTCATGTTGTATTTGATGGATCAACAAAAATCAAGGAAGCAAATGCTTCAAAAAGTGGTAAAAATGACCAAAATATTTTAAGTAGTACTAATAAGTGAATTGGAATTAAATAATTCCATACTCGGAAGCAAGGAAGATTCTCCTGGGAATCTTGGTCTGGTCCTCTCTACGTTCATTTATGTGATAACGAGAATTTGAACCACTACTTCCTTCAGAATATGCTCGTCGACTACTAGACAAATAGTCGACGGACATCCGACCCTCCCCTCGCACCCCAAGACTTCACAAAGGGGGTTGAATCTGATCAAATGTGTTTTTGTACGGGCTCACATCTGGTTGACTCCCCTCACTTGGACCCATCCGAGTCTGAACCGGCCGGCCGGTCTGAATGGGTTTAAAGCCCTTGGAATAAAAGTTCCATAGTGGACACCCAACCTAGCTGGCACCTAGGTCCAATAGGACAACTAAATTATGGAACGAAGCGTGTCACTGTGGGGGTCTCAGACTCGCTACAATTCCTCGTTAGAACAGTGACTCTAGCACGAGGTTAGCACATTGATGCTTTAATGATTCAAATGTCAGTTAACATGTGTGAGTATGCGGGATACTCAAAAAAAATCACCTATGTGATAGAGAAGTAGAGTCACTTCAAAGGAAAATTGATTGGCCTCAATTCTTTAAAAACTATTGTAGAACAAGGAACGATGAACCATAACCAAAATGGGCACACCCATGAGAACAGAACAAAGGTTGGAAGGTTCCTATGTGGAATATGTCATCGTCTACACAAACGACAATACGATTATTCAAAGACATCAAGTTCTATTGGACAACCAGTAAAATAAACATATCTTCACAATGCAAGGTTCAAAGGGTAACACTTACCTATCCTATGCAGGGATCTACTGCAAAGTACAATCATTTCATTTTTTTCACGTCTAAAAAATCAATTTTCATTCATGTGGGGTATTGTTAGAAATTTCAAATGGCATTTAAGTAGCTATTTTGTGGTACAAATATATGTGGGGTTTGCTTTCAGTTTGGTTCGGGTCAAAGTGAATTCGCACTCTTTGTAGTGAGAAAAAGAAATTGATATATTGTACGCTCAAAAACAGATCATGGGTGAATGAGAAATTGATATCAAATTAAACCCATTTGAGTTGGAAAATGAAGGTGGAAAGGCTTTGAAAAAGCACTTGTCCCACATTGGTTTGGGAAGTGGATTTGCACCACTATATATACAAGAGCCTTTTAGAAGGAAGTTGAATTGTTTAGCATAGAGTCTCCCTCTCGTGTGTAGGGGGTGCAAATCAAATCTGAAAATGAGTCTAAAAAGGCTTACCAAATTGGTTGGCCTTGTGAACTAAGTTATGCCAATATTTTGCATATTTTTTCCAACTCAGTTACCACTGTTTGAAGAGTTAACTTGGATGTGTCCAAGTACTAGTGGGTTTTTACTATTCTGTCAACTTAGGTTTGATCGAGTAGTAAAAAGTTTACTCTTTGGATTATTATTCGTACGTAACCTTTCGTGGGTATTACTCGAACTACTCTTTGGAGTACCATTCTAGAAGATTTAATTCTGACTTTTCTGAATTAATTCAAATTTTTAATTTAGAATTAAATTTCATGTTAATGGGTTGAAGGTTACATAAACCAGCTTTTATGTCATAGTTTAATGCTATTAATTTTCTCATTTCCTATAAAAAGCCATGTTGGCAGATGTTTTACCTAGTTTTTGAAGTATCAAAATTCTGTTGTTTTCCTCTTGCTCTCTCTCAAAACCTTTTAGTGAAATATTCTGCCAACAATTCTGTAAATTGTATGGAGTGCTCACCTGGTGTCATTGTTCGCTGAGCTTTTAGTTTGAGTGCTCAAACTTTAAGCTGTAATTCGTTTTATCATGGGAGACTGACACTACAATGCTCTTAGCACCCTTGGGATGTAGCAATTGATTTTAAGTAAAGTGTGTGTTACACATGACTCGGATTTCTCGTTCTTCTCCTTTCTTATTCATTGGATTTATATTAAAAATTATAAAACCCTTTTCCATTATATATATATATATATATATATATATATATATATATATATATATATATATATATATATATGTTAATCGGCTTATTCATCAGCAACATAGTGTACATTGTGTGTGCGAATAATGTACATTATGCCTATAAATAATGCATCTTATATATTCAACACATGTTCAACAATACTGTGCATTATGCACCTAAATAATGTACTTTATGTACACAATTAATGTACATTATGCGCACAGATAATGTACCTTATGCATTAAGCTAACCAAACTCTACAGAAATACATTTACTGTAATGCGATGCACATCAGAAAAATACGCGAAGCACAAACCTGGAATTGCATAGCTAGCTATAATCAACATCAATTGGAGAAATCGATTCAACATCAATCAAAACATTCACGTTACCTACAATACAAAAAAAAATACACATTATAGATCGATATACAATTAAAATTTGAAATATGAATAGCATGTAAACTATCTAAACACCTGGAATATCATTGTCCTCTTCGATGGCATGCATTTTGTTCCGCGTATCACTAATTCGATCTATGATCAAAGATGCGAATTGAGTGATTGAAATCTATGAATTCAATGAGAGAAACTAAGAAAGAAATTATAAAGAGAAACGAAGAAGGAATGCGCGGAGAATGACGAGAATGGCAGAGCATATGTTGTTATTCACTAGTATAACTTTTTTTAACATAAAAATGACGTCGTCTTGGACCTTTGGACTTTATCGTATTGCCTCAAGAAATTATTGTATTTTGTAAATCATTATTTGAGTAATAGAATGAAAAAGAAGGAAAATACGTCTTTAATTTCCATGCATTTTTGCACTATCTAAGACTTTCCATATGACGTGGATCTCCTTAAAATAAAGAAGGAATATTTTATTATGACTTTTTAACTAAGAGTTAATTCCATTTTTGGTCCTAGATTTATAGGTGGCAGTCGACTTTTAGTCTTTTTTTTTCAAAACATCCTCTTTTGGTCCTAGTATTATTGTGACATGACCATTTTTTGTCCTCTATCAACAAAATAGCTTAAATATCGTTAAATACAAAGACATTTCAATCTTCAATTATGAATTTTTTTTAAAAAGATAAACATAAAAAATATAACGAGTCAACAAACTTTGTATTAAAAAGATCGAAATGTCATTGTATTTAACGACATTTCAACGATTTTGTTGATGGAGGACAAAAAATGATCATGCCATAATAATATTAGGACCAAAAAGGGATATTTTAATAAAAAAGGACTAAAAGTGGACGGTCATCTATAAATCTAGGACCAAAAATAGAATTAACTCTTTTAACTAAATATAAGAATATTGTTTCAAAAAAACTAATTAAATACAAGAATATATCTCATTAAAATAAGATAAAGATGCTTAATGCTATAAAAATATGTGAGGGAGGATGGTTTTGTTTATGGAATGTGAGATTATCGCATTCAATGTAATATGATTACCTCCAAAAAGATAATGTGAGATTGGATGCAAGATTTTGGTTAAAATTGTAAGAATGTAATATTAACTTGTTTGGTTAGAAGTTATATTAATCATTTACATAAATGCCCTTAATTTGTGTTTGAACTTTATAGAATTTTAAATAGTAATACTTTATAGAATAATTATTATAAATCAAAACACAAATTAACATGACACTATTATTATGAATGTTAATTTGAAAAAAAAAAATTGTATATCATGTGTAGGAGCTTATTTTCTTATCCCAAGTAGCTTTTAAAAATAAGCTATTGACTTTTTAACCTTTTTTTTTTTCTTTATTAAGTTACAAAAATGACATCTTCTACTCTTTATTATTCAAAATCTTAATTTTTTAGTTTATCCTTTATATCTTTTACACTTATTAGTTAATTTAACTATTAATTTGACTAAATACTTTATTTTCAATTAGTTAACTTATTAGCTACTAACTTTTCAGTTTTCACCTTTCAACTTTCTTTTCAGTTAGATATGCTAAAAAAAAAAAAAACAAAAAAAAAACAAAAAAAAAAAAAGGCAGGACAAAGCGAGAAATATTGGCAATGCGATGAATTTAGACCAAATATGAAATCTTAAAAAGTAATCTCGGAATATCTAGGATTTACAAGGTAATGAGATTACGTTAGATTTTACCTGATTTCCTATGTGACACTAATGTCATATTACTTTAATTTTTACATTATTTGAACAAAATACCGTAATATTACCTACTTTATCCGTCTATTTTATTTGCCTAATTCGGTTAATGAGATTTGATTGAAGTTATTTTTAATTCAACTTTTTATAATATTAAGTTTAATATTAGTATATAAATTTTATATATTTAAAAACTACATTAAAAGTACTATTAAACACAAAAGAAATCAAATTTAAAATAAATAAACAATGAAAAAAGAATTAATTTGACCAATAAATAGTAAATATGATATGTAAAATGAGACCGAGTGACTATTTACGTTTCTCACATTAACAAAATAATTTCATATTACTTGAACCAAAATCTAGAGAGTATTTTTTAGTAATTGCAACTTGCAATGGAAGCATCGAATCAGTGCAGCACATTACAAATTCTGACCACGTACACATACATCTATCCAACCCTTCCGACGTGTCAACATACACATGGTGGTACCCGTACCACATGGACTGCCATTTTTCATTTTGTAGCGTCTATGACTCTATGCTAAGACTATTTCATCCATGTAATTTTTTCCCTTTCAAAATTTCACATCACTAAATTTACAATTACTCACTATTTACTCTCCATTCATGCAATTTTCTCTCCTTTTTTAGAAGTGGTCCACCTTCACATCACCTTATTTAATAAATTAATTTAATCAATAAAGTTTTAATAATAATAATTAAATTAATAATAAAAGTAATAAAAAAAAACTAAAAAGGTGGCAGAATAAAAAATACTAGATGCACTCCCAAAATTATACTCCCGACTTTTACTCCCACTTGTATTCAAATTTGATTGGAGGATGAAACAAAAAGGAATGGATAAACACATGGCCCCCTATTAAATTGATCAATCAAAGCATGCCAACTCATATGGAGTAAAAAATGGGAGTGTGAATTGGGAGTATATGTAGAATTACTCTGGTAGAATTGCTGTTCAACAAATGCAATTCTGCGTGTCAGAATTACAACACGCAATTAATAATAATAATAATAATAATAATAATAATAATAATAATAAAATCAGCTTAGCTTTACTAGGAGAAGAATTGCATGAATATCAAAGAGCTGAATATAGTTGTGGCTGCTATTGTCAAAAAGTAGTAGTAAGATCAAGTGCATGTCAGCCATCATTAATTTTTTTTTTTTATATAAATCGGAAGGGGGAAACCCGAAGGAAAATGGTTCAAAAGTTATTGTACATAAAACGCCAACAGGGATAGGCGTGACAATCATCGTCTAATATAGATAGAAGTTCGTTTGGGGGGTCGACCTTGACGTGCATCCCTTTTGGGAATCTAATGGATAATCTGGCTAGAAGGTCTGCCGCTCTGTTGATTTCGCGAGGGATCGCCATAATGCTCCAAGATTCTAATGCACGAACCTCCCTCTTATAGGCTTTGAGAATATTGCAAACCACGTGGTTTGCTGTTGCTTGAGATTTCATGCCGTTGATAATCTCACAAGAGTCACCTTCAAAGATAGCTTTCTTGTAACCCATCTGTACTGCTAATTGGATGCTTCTTAAGAGAGCCCATGCCTCTGCTTGGACCGGTGAACAAGTGCCTATATTGTTGGTGAAGCCCCCCAACCATGTGCCAGTATGGTCCCTAATAATGCCTCCGCATCCAGCTGTACCCATCGCGTAATCGACTACTCCATCAAAGTTAACTTTGACAGTGCCCTCCCCTGGTCTAACCCAGTTGTATCTCCCCCAGGAACTTGCTCCAGTCATATTGAGACTATCCTTTGTTCTTGTGAAGGCTTCGGTTATTTCCTTCACTTGTATGCTGATCCAGAACACCTTTGAGAGGGTGGAACGGGTGGTGTTGCTAAAGGTGAGTTCGTTCCTCCACTTCCAGATCCACCACAGGGTGACGACAAATAAAATATTATCATAGTGTGGTTTGTTCCCACTGCCCTTCTCTGAGATACCAGCGTCAAGCCATGTCTTAAAAGATGATCTTCCGTACTTCGAAGAATGGACTGGGTATACCTGTTTCCAGACTTCTTCAGCTAGGGGGCAGGTGCGGAGAACATGCTCAACGTCTTCGATTTTATTTTCGCAGTGGCGACATTTGTCACAGGTCGCCAAGCCTCTTCTAACCCTTATGTCATTTGTCATGATTCTCTCGTGCCGAACAAGCCATGCAAAAATTCTGTACCTTCAGTTTCCATATGGCGTTCCATTTCGTTGCTTCAATGTAGTCAGGGGGATAATGGCCTCTGACAGGCCGCTTGCAATGTTGTAAGCAGAGCTGATTGAGAATTTGTCTGCCGCACCCTCGTCCCAGCCCAGGGTGTCAACTGCTTCCAAGTCATCATCAATAATCACTACAGCCAGTTTGTCTAGTGCCGCATTTGGTAGGATGTGGATTATTTTGCTCCAGTCCCAGCCAGTGTTCATGTCCCAGTAATCCGCCACTTTATGGTATAATTCAGATGGAGGGATGGGTGTGATGGCAGCAGTAGCAAGTGGATACGGAAAGAGCCATTTGTCTTGCCAGAAAAGAGTGCTCAGGCCATTCCTGATCAACTTGATTTTTCCTTTTTGTAGAATTGGAGTGGATTTGAGAATTCCTTTCCATACATTCGACATGTTAGTCTTGGGCCGCCACGAGGAGCAGTCCATTGGAGAGATTGAGTATTTTGCTTTGAGGACGTTAACCCAAAGGCAATCTTCATCCTGCAATAGGCGCCATCCCAACTTTGAGAAAAAAACCTGATTCATTTCTTCCAGTTTTCTGAGTCCTAGCCCACCATTGTTTTTGCTCATTGTCACCTTGTTCCAGCTGACCAGGTGTCTTTTTCTGAGTTCGGAGGAGCTGCCCCATAGAAAATTGCGGATCAGTTGTTCAATAGATTTGATCACACCTGTAGGTAGCATTGTTGATTGCATTGTGTAATAGGGGATGGCAGACAGCACTGCTTGGGCTAGGGTCAGTCTTCCGGCTAAGGAAAGGGTCTTTGTCTTCCACCCTGCCAATCTGTTCTGAATTCGTTCTATTAGATTTGAGTAGGAATCTTTTTTAAGCCTGCCATGGATGGAAGGAATCCCTAAGTATTTCCCCAGATCTTCAACTTCGGCCACACCTGTGATCTCCACAATCCTTTGTCTGATCTCTGGTTGAGTGTTCTTCGAGAAGAACAAGGATGACTTCTGGGTATTGATCGTTTGCCCTGAATTATCACAAAAAAGTTTGAGGCATCGATTCATCACATTTTCTTGCTCCGCTATAGCTTCACCGAACAAGACCATGTCATCTGCAAAAAATAAGTGGGAAAGATAAGGTCCTTGTCTACTCAGTTTGATTGCTTTCCATTCTCCATTATTAACAAGACATATGAATAATATGACTCAATCTTTCTATACATAAAAAAAAAAGTAGGGGGGAAATAGGGTCTCCCTGTCGGATTCCTCTCTTCGGGAAGAACCAATCTAACACCTCGCCATCCCAGTTGACAGCCAGTCTTGATGTTGTAACGCATTTCATTACATTTCTCCTCCATATTTCATTGAAGCCTATATCTAACAATGTATCTTCGATGAAGTTCCATGCTAGTTTGTCGTAAGCCTTTTCCAAATCCACTTTCATAATGAACCAGCCTCCTGCCGCTTTTCTAGTTCTCATAGAGTTTAGGACCTCTTGAAAAATGATTATGTTATCTGTAATCTGCCTTCTCGGTATGAAGCTCGACTGGTGAGGCCCAACTAGTTTCCTTGAGATATCCTTTAGTCGAGAGGTCATTGTCTTGGTTAAGATCTTATATGTCACATTGCACAAGCCTATCGGCCGAAGGTGATTCACAGATTCTGGTTTGGGAACTTTAGGAATAAGGGTGATAATCGTATCGTTGCACCCCTGGGGAAGTATCCCTTCTGAGAAGAAATCCATAGCAAAGTCTAAGATGTTCATACCCGTGATCTCCCACGTTTTCTGGAAAAATCCACCAGTAAATCCATCGGGGCCTGGGCTTTAGAAGAGCTCATATCGGATAGTGCTTCCTTAATTTCTTCAAGTCGAAAGGGGCGATTGACTTCCTGCCAATCTTGGGCTGTTAGTGTCGGAAAGAAGCCATGAGGTAGTAGTTGTGGATTGGTGCTATGAGCATCTGAGAAGAGTCTTTCGAAATAAGTGCGCACATGGTTGATCAATAAGTTTTTGTCTGAAATCCATACTCCATCTGAATCCCGAAGGGAGCTGATTTTTACTCTGTTTTTCCTTATTGAGGTGGCTGTATGATAAAACTTAGTATTGCAATCTCCAGACGTGATCCATTCCTCCCTCGAACGTTGGAACCATATGAGCTCCTCTTGGTATAGAGTTGTCTGAAGCTCCTTTCTCAGTTTTCTCTCTAGTCTTAGTAAATCGTTTCTAACTTGGGATGCTAAACGTTGCTGAACCCCTTTGATTCTTGCTAAAAGGCGCTTCTTTCTGTGAAAAACATTCCCAAAGGTGTCTCTATTCCAGATTGGTAGAGCCTTTGCCATGGCGTTCTTGTTTTCCTCTAAGTGTTTGTCATCTGCCCATGACCTTCTGACAAAATTCATAAAGTCTTCATGAGTAGACCAAGCTAAATTGAATCTGAAGGGTCTGGTTCCTGAAACCTCTGGAGTAGGATTGCATGAGACCAGTAGAGGTGAGTGGTCCGAGTTTATCATTGGGAGGTGTTCAACTATTGCTTGCGGGAATCTGGTTTTCCAGTTTGCGTTGCTCAAAGCACGGTCGAGTCTAGCTCCTTTGAATGTAGATGAATCAATACCCCTCATCCATGTGAATTTAGTTCCAACGAAGCCCATGTCTATAAGTCCTTCACGGAAGATCCAATTCCTGAAATCAAAACATCTCGATGAGTTAAAACATGATGTGTTACTTACCTCTTCCGTGCTTATAACTGAATTGAAGTCTCCACATGCCAGCCAGCAGGTTTGGGGACGAAAATCGATGGAGTTAAGCTCAGAGAATAGCTTCCTTCGGAGAGATTGATTGGGACTACCGTAAACTATCGATAACACCCAAGGAGGAGAGTTTCCATCCGTGATCTGCAGGTTGATGAACTGTGGATGGGTTTTCATAATCTGAATCTCTAGCGGCCGGTTCCAAAAGACCCATATGCCCCCCGAGAAGCCCACCGCTTCCACTCTAATCCATTCCTCGAATCCGAAACTAATGCAAATGCGGTTGGCCTGATCGCCCGACACTTTTGGCTCTAGAAGACAAACCAAATCGGGTGAGTAAAGTCTACAGAAGTGTTTGAGGGTGCGTCTAAAAGTTTTAGACGCAGCGCCTTGACAATTCCAAATGATGCAAATCATTAAAAACAAACAAAACAACAAAAGCGGTGCTCAAGAGCACGGGCGATCGCCCATCACCGAGTCAAAGTGATCTGAACGATCACCATAATCCTGCATAACAACATCCGAACCCTTTCTCCTGCCATCATTGAGATGTACTGCATCCGGGGGGTTTTCCTTAAATGCAAATTCAAATTCAGCTCTGTGAGACGTTTCGGGGATGTCTTCATTCTCTTGAAAGACTACGGTACTCGAAATTTGTTTCCCATAGTTGTGGCCTCTAACAACTGTATGTTCTGATTCAGCCGCCGCTCTCCTAGGACCCCCACTTCTGCCGCCTCTCCCTCTTGTGTTGTTGTAGGCCGGCTGATGGGGTTGGAACATTGGATTATTATACACAGTGCCCCCTTGAATCCCTGTCATATTGCTCATCTGGTTGGTTCTTATTCTGGGGAGTGTAGAAGTTCTGTATCGAACCGAGCCAGGAGACCCTCTGTCCTCGGCAGGTGTAGGTTCTGTATCATCCTTGAGTCCGTTTAATGCTGCAAATCGAGAGCCTTGCGCAGGTTGTTTAGAATGATCAGCAGGGGGCCCTCTCTGGTAGTTGGTATTTCTTGCTTGGTCTGGTACACTATTGCCAGTCCTTCTTTGTACTCTTCTTTCCTTCCTTACGACTAGCATCCAAGCTCCGAAATTTTCTTTGTAATTTCGAGTTGGCTTAGTGGTCTGTCGGATCCCTGTCCGTTCCCTATTGTCCTGCTGCTGCGTATTCTGACCATTGTTTGTATTCGAAGCATCCTCGACGGTTGTTGTCTCTCCCTGCTCAATGCCACATTGCCCTTGTTTGTGGCCGTAAATCCCGCAACTGAAACAAACCATGTGGATGCCTTCGTACACGACTGGTAGTACTTCATCCTCAAGTGTGAATTTCGAGAGTAGAGGTTTGGAAAGATCCACTTCAATGCATATCCTGGCAAATTTGCCAATGGAAACCAGACTGGTAGTCGTGTCCACCTTCACCAGACGACCAATTTGTTTACTGATTTTCAATAGAAATTCTTCTTCAAAATATTCAATGGGGATTGCTGGGAATCTTGCCCAAACCAACAGCTTACTTAGTTCATTCTTGTGGGGGTGAAAGTTCGGCCGCCATTCCTGGACGGTGAGGTAATGGCCTAAAATAATCCACGGCCCTTCGAATTTCGCAAACTCGTAGTCTCTCAAAGACTCGAATTTCGCCAGGAAATAATCCTGGTCTAGGGCAATCAGGTCGAAACCTGCTTCAGTTTTCCACATCTTTTGTAGCCTCTGTAGGATATAAGAATAGCTGACCTTTCTTCCAAGAACTCTGAGGATGAGGGATCTCCGCCATGGTCGCCGTAATCGCTCCTTTTCTTCTTTAGTCACTGGGATTCTTGGGCAGTTCGGGTCAATTTTGTCGTCATCCATTATCTCTTCATCTGAGCACTCCACGATGTTGATGGGATCCGCGGATGCTTTCTTGCCCCAGGTAGGGTTGGGGGTTTCGACCGGCGTGCCCCATTGAGCGGATTCCGGCGTCAATGGGTCGGCAGACAGAGGAGTTTCTTGAGTCGCTTCTTCTGCTTGCTTCGGTGCTTGGGATTCCATCACATCCCTTGCTCTCTTGGGTTTCTTCGTGCCTCGGTGTGGGTGGTCTGAGGCCGCCGGCGACTGAGAGGTCGCCGACGGTGATGTCGTTTCCGTTGGTAGGTCCGTGACTTATTCAATTCTTGAAGCTACTTCTTGGAGCATTTTTTTAAAGCCTTTTTGTATAATAGTAGTAGAATAGTGGCTCTCTCATATGGGAGGTCATGTCAGCCATCATTAATTAGTTCTTTGTAGTTTAGGTATTATTCAATGGCAAATGTTCTTAAAAATGTCATTATTATATTATCTCTTATAAAAGATGAAATTGCTCGCTTTATACGCTTTCACACCCAGGCCCAACAGGATTGTATTATTATTACACTCTCGATTTAGTTATTGTTGGTTTAGTATTATTGTTTAAATATTACTCCGTATTGAATAATAAATTCTTTAAAAGTCTCATTATAATATTTTTCTTTTAAGTAATTGTTAATTTAGTATTATGGCTTGAGTATTATTCAATGGCAAAAGACCTTAATAGTGTCATTAGCACCTGCCTCATTAATTAATGTTAGTTCGATGTTATGGTTTGAAGTTTGAACAATATCTATATCTACATCTACAGTCTACATTTACATCTATCTACAATCTTAATAAGAGTTAATAGCTCGTAAGGACAGCCCAAGTGGTAAGGGAGTTACACCTGCAACCGAGAGGTCGTGGGTTTGAACCTTAAGTCTTTAGGTTTGAGCCAGTTAGCTATGGGTAACCTAGGCTAGTTTACCTCTTTGTGATCTTTTGCCGGCGAGGGTTTACTCACTACTTAAACGAATGCTTTATATTATTTTGATTTTAGTAATTTTTTTTATGATTTTCCTTCTTTACCCTCTTTTAACTTACCCATTAATTTCTGTAATAAAGGTCTTTAAGTTCAAACCCCATCCTAATTAGTGACATAATTCTTAAATATATACTACGAATATGTTAGAGTATATTATTGAAAAGTAAGTACTCACTCTATTACTCTTATTGAATTATTAAACAAAGTAGTAGCTACAACAACAAATAAATACATATGCATTTTTTTAAATCTAGAATTCAATGTTTATAATGCCTTTATTAAAAAAAAATTATTCATTATCAAAAGATTAAAAAAGAGATATAATTTCATTAGTTATATTGTCTTTATTTTCTACAATAAAAATTATTCATTATCAAAAAATTAAAAAAAGAGATATAATTTCATTAGTTATGTTGTCTTTATTTTCTATAATGCAAGAATTCCTTACCTTCAAATTTATTAATTAATTATATTCACTACATTATTATATTCATTGTCTTCTTTTCATACTATGTTGTAATTAAATACTCCATACAAAATAATGTTATATATTTATTTACCAAATATTCTATTAATAACATACAAAAAAAATTTTTAAAAAATAATTTGAAGTCAATCATATTAACTACTTGGGGATGGTTTGTTGACAAACAAGACATTCAAATAACTCAATAAATTGAAGCGAGAAATTACCCCATAATATTTTTTGGACTACATCACAGTTGTTTTCTTTAAAGGTAAATCGTATTTCTTTATTAATGTGATTCCTTTCAAAAAAAATGTATAAATTTTTATTACCAAAAGTAGTATTTATTTATACTATCATTTTTAGACTAAGTATTTATTTTAACGTTTTTACAAAATTGAAAACATTTATTTTAGTGATAATTATAATCAACCTCTCATATATTATCCTGCATTCATATACTTTGAATTACCGATTTAAATAAACAAATTCAACATTCAATTACATACATATGCATGAATATCTCTTATATAATCTTGTGACGGTAATAATGCGTTACCGGATATTATTTGAGTATTATTGAGTATTTGAATACAATATTTAAATACAGTGTTTGAGTGCAATGCCCAATATACAATTGAGTTCAGTGTGTGTTTTGTCTAGTAAGAAGTGTTGTGTTTCTACTTTGCGTTGTGAGTCTTTTTATTTCCTTCAGCTCAGTAATGGAGCATTAATGCCGAGGAGCTGAACGTTGGTCATCAATGCTGAGGAGCTGAACGTTGGGCATCAATGCTAAGGAGCTGAACGTTGGGCATCAATGCTGAGGAGTTGGACCGTTGAGCATTGATGCTGAGGAGTGAGGTGTCTTGGGTAGTTTGAACGACAACTGTGACAACATTTTGGGTCCTGCCCATGGTTCCAGGTCGGGTACCCAATTACCCTGTCACCAGCCCCCCACTCCCTAGCTAGCGAGAATGGCTGAGGTAGCTAGGGAGTAATAGCTTGGTACTTGTGCTGAGAATGACTGAGGTAGCTAGGGAGTAATAGCTTGGTACTTGTGCTGAAAAACTTGGCATGTTGGATTCTAGAAGGAAATATTACTGGATGGAAATTTTATGGATTTGTGAATATTTCCTAATTTCTCTGTGATTTTCTTTCCTTGTATGGGTCGCATACTTGTGTATATAAGAACTCTCCCAGACTTTGTGTCTTCCATCCTTCCTCACCACGTCATTCTTGCCATGAGTCCAAAGAGAGCAAGCGCAGGGATGAAGAGGCGCCGGTCGTCACGCCTGATGGAGCTGGCCAGACGCAAGATGCTGAAGCAGAGGAAGGCAGGCGGGCACGAAGTCGGGGATACTGTTGAGGACCCATTGACCATTCCGTCAGATGGGGAAGAGGAGAAGAATGTGACGAAGCAACCGAAACAAGCTCCTATGGAAGAAGGTATGGCCATCGTTCTTGTGCCCGAGGATGAGCTCCCTTTGGCAGTGGAGTATCCCAAGCCCCCGAAGACTTAGATTCTGAGTAGTGGTTGAAGAGCTAGTAGTTGAAGTGTAATAGAAGTGGTGGCGTTGAATGTTATTTTGAATGGAATAAAACTTTGACCTTGAATATTTTGTACCTTTTTTTTTTTTGAGTTCAGCTTCTATAATTACCTGGAGTAATTGAGGATACGAACTAGCAGGATTCACTTAGGGAATCCTTGGGATCCTGAGAATGTATGGTGGGATTTAGGAAATCCCATTGATTTTAGGAATAATCTTCTTCCTCTAGCCTGATTGTATTTCCTTATACAGTATAAAACACTCCCTGTCCTTCCTTTGTACCTGTCCATCCTATAGTCTTGCTGCCAACTTCTCTGACTAGTAAGTTCAATTTTTTTTTTTTACGTTGCGTCCTTGGCAAGAGGCAAGGCCTCCGTGCCGAGTCGGGACCTCGGTGGCCGAGGTCACGGAGGCGTGACCTCGGCACTGGGCCGAGGTCACGCACGCCCAATGCCGAGGTCACAATGCGTGACCTCGGCGCTGGGCCGAGGTCACGGTATTATTATTATTATTATTATTATTTTGCTCAGGGATCTTGTTGTATTGACAGGTTGGTTTTGTCTCTTTTGTTGTGCTGACAGGTTGGTGATCGTGCCTACTAACCAGGTTAGTTGCTTTATTATGGACTTAAATTCATACACTGGGTCTTCTGATGATGAATCTTCATCTTACGATAGTGAGGATACATCGACCCATGATGATGACACCGAGGACACTTCCTCTCTGTCTTCCTCTCCTTCTGAGCATGTCATCGTAGATCTCGATCCTCCCTCTCCCGTTTCGACTGTTGGTCTTAAAAGGAAGAGGCGTAGGGCCTTGTATCCTACCTCATTGTTAGATAATTTGAAGTGGAACCTGATTGCATAGTAAGCGCGGAATCCTTCTGGGGTGATGAGTACTATCCCACCACCGCAACCTTTACTGTTGGACGAGCCATCCGTAGATAATGTCCACCATCCACCATCATCATTTTCCACCTGCTCCGTTACCTCACGAGCTGTGCATTCCACTATAAAGTCTGCGAGGGCTTGACTTTTGATGGCGGGCCTTGGTTTGAATTCGATGTCCAATTGGCTTAGGTGCATGGCCTATCTCGCCATCTTTTTTGAAGCGGTGACCGCAGCAAATACTGTTTTCTCTATGGCGGTGTACCCTAGCTCTGCCTCATGTAGAGCTTTGCTCACATAGTAAATGGGACGCTGAGTCCCTCCTTCCTCTTTGACCAGCACGGAGCTGATCGCACCCTGTGATACACCCAGGTATAAGAGTAAGGTTTCACCCGCCTCTGGTTTTGCAAGCAGTGGCGGGGATAACAAATATTTTTTCAAGTCATCAAAAGCCGATTGACACTCTGGAGTCCATTCAAACCCCTTACTCCTCTTCAGTATCTGAAAAAAAGGGGAGGGATCATTCTGCCGATCTGGACAAAAACCGACCCAAAGCCGCTAGGCGACCATTGAGTCTTTGGACTTCTTTTATGGACCGCGGGGGTTCCATGTCAAGAATGGTTTTCACTTTTTCTGGGTTTGGTTCTATTCCATTTCTAATAACCATAAACCCTAAGAACTTGCCCCCATTAACTACGAAGGTGCATTTTTTAGGGTTCAAGCGTAAATTGAAATTCTTCATAATAGAAAATACCTCGTTAAGGTCTTTGACATGAGAGGCACCTCTGCGGCTTTTGACAATCATGTCGTCCACATATGCCTCCATGTTTCGTCCCAGCACTTTTCCAAACAACTTGGCCACCATCCGGGTGTAAGTTGCGCCTGCGTTTTTTAGGCCGAACGGCATAACCAAGTAACAAACAATGCCTTCTGAGGTGGTGAATGCGGTCTTCTCAGCATCTTCCTCGTGCATGAATATCTGATGGTACCCACGGAAGGCATCCATGAAGCTCATCAATTCGCATCCTGCCGTCTCATCTACCAGTTGATCTATGTTTGGTATGGGGAATCGATCCATAGGGCAGGCTCTGTTGAGATCTGTATAATCCACGCACATTCTCCACATGGAGCCTTTTGGGGCCAGGACTATGTTGCTCAACCACTTGGGATAATAGATCTCTTTGACATGTCCTGCCTGTGCCAACGCGACCACCTCGTTCTTCACGAAGTCCCTTCGTTCGGCCGACATGTATCGCTTTCTTTGTTGTACTGGTTTCTTGGTAGGGTCCACGGCCAACTTATGGGTTATGATGTTTCTGTCGATACCTGGCATGTCTTCTGGACCCCACGCAAAAATTTCTTTAAATTGTCGGATGACCTCGACTATTTGAGCTCTTAGCTCTGGTGCCAACTCAGTGCCAATCTTTACCACCCTATCCGCTCGTGCGGGATAGACCACCACATCTTCTGTTTCAGATGCAGGCTCGGCGCGGGGCCAGCCCTCCTCTTCTTTCAGCACTTTTTCTGCAATGGTGTGGACCTGCAGATCTTTCTGTCCAATTTTCTTGCATGCTTTGACGTAACAGCTACGAGCTGCTCTTTGATCTCCTCTCGCAACTCCTATCCCGTATGGCGTCGGAAATTTCATGCACAGGTGCTCCATCGAAATTATCGCCTTCAGATCCTCAAAAGCTGGCCTCCCTAGTATGATGTTATGGGCACATGTGAGTTTCACCACAATGAACTCCATGTTTATCTTAGAGGTGTTGGGGCCCGCGCCTATCTCCACTAGTAGTACTACGGATCCCTCTGTCTCTATTGAATCCCCAGTAAAGCCAGAAAGTGGAGTCCGTACCTCTTTGAGCTGACTTCTGGGCAGTCCCAGTTTGGTGAAAGCGTCGTAGTACATCACATTGACTGAGCTTCCGGTGTCTACGAGTATGCGATGCACAATGCTGTCGTTGATCTCCATCTTAATTACCAACGCATCTCGATGAGGCAGTAGTCCTTCTGGGAGGTCATTGTCAGAGAAGGTAATGGCTTCCCTCCTCTGCTTTTTTCCCCTTGGAAGGCTGACCACCTCACCTACATATAACTGGCGACTCCAGTTCTTCCTCTCTACTTGTGTGTCTCCGCCTGCTGGACCTCTGTAGATAAAGTGCATGGTCTGCTTCTTGTGTTTCCTGGGCTCTTCTGTGTCTTTGTCAGAGAGATCACGATCTGTTACTGTAACTTGGCCGTGTTCCCTTTTCTTACCACTCAGGATGACGGTTCGGAGCTGCCATTCTTCTTTCAAACATTTTTTGGTAGATTACGCGGAGATTGTTGCTGGCCTGACTTTTGCTGGCCTGACCGTTTGACGAACTATCTGAAATATCCCCTCTGGATGAGTTTCTCAATCTGGCGTTTTAACACGTTGTATTCATCGGTATCATGGCCCACCTGCCTATGGAATCTGCAATACTTGGATTGATCCGCATTTGGGGAGACTTTCATGCACTCCTGCGGAAATTGCATGATCCCCATATCTTCAGCTTGATTTTGGATTACGCTAACCGGGTGAGTTAGCGGTGTCAGATGTCGCAATGGGATGAGGCGAGGTCGGTCGTCTCTTCCCTTCTTTGAGGGTGGTTGGTTTGGTCGTGGTGCCTGGCTGGGCGGACCAGCTTTATCAGGTCGCCCATTCTTTCGTCCTTCCTCCTCATCCTTCTTTCTCTTGTCAGCCTCTTCTGCATCTGCGTACCGGTTGGCCGTTCTCATGAGTTCTTCATAAGAACGTGGGTGGTGGGCGTTCAGTTGTTTGTGGAAGTCTCCCGACCTCAGTGCTTGGATGAAGATGAGGATTGCTGCCTTTGAATCGAAGTCATATACGTTGTTGACTTCTTTTTTCTATTTGCTTAGAAAGTTTCGCAGGCTTTCTCCCTTATCCTGTTTTATTCCGCAGAGATGCGAGAAGGGTTTCTTATGTTGTATACTTCCTGAGAAATAAGACAAGAAACTTTTGGATAGTTCTGCGAAAGTCTGAATTGATCTGTCTGAGATTGTGTTAAACCAATCTTGAGCCGTTCCATCCAAAGTGGACAAGAACGCTCTGCACATGATGGCATCGCTTGCCCCAATCATCACCATGGATGCCTTGTATCTTGTCATGTGTGCACGCGGGTCAGAAGTGCCAGTGTAGGCCTTGATGGCAGGTAGTCGAAATTCTTTTGGAAGAGGAACTTCCATTATGTTCGAGGAGAATGGAGCGACCATTCTTATCTCCGGTTCTGGTGAGTGTTCTCTTGCTTTTACTTTCTTCTCCAAATCATCTATCTGCCTTTGGAGTCTTTCAACCAGGTCTTCTTGTGGTGTTCTGTGTCTAGTGGAGTGACGTGGAGCCAATCCACCAGATTCGCCCATCCTTTCTCCGGATGGTTGTTTGGTTACAGCCTTGCCTGCTTGGGGACGGGGACCTCTATTGGAGGATCCTTGCACCCCCAACCGATCTCGGATAGATCTAGAAGCCGCTGGTCGTTCTCGAACAGATCTGGAAACTGCCGGGCGCTGCGCTAGACTCCTCGGCTGTTGTCCGCCGTTCTGTCCTTGAGTTCTGTCTTGTCTTGGAGATTGCACTTCCTCCTCTAGAGGAGGTGGTGGCGGTAGAGTCTGGCCTTGCATTCCTGTGACAAGTTGGGCCATTGTCGTTGCCGCTTGTTGGATGACCTGCGCTGCTGCCAAAAAGTCCACAGCCTGGGTGGGAGCAGCAGTTGCTGGGAGGGGAGTGTGGCCACCACCATGGTTGTTGTTGAGTTGGTTACGGAGGTCACCTTCTCTGCGGTGATTGTTGTTGAGCTGGCTGCGAAGGTCACCACCGCGGTTACTGTTGAGCTGCTCACGAAGATCGCCCGAGGGGTGACCCTTGTTCACCTAACGAGGAGTATGCGAGCTGCTGGATCCAGATTGTGCCATCGATCAGGATGAGATGAGCTGAGTGGTTTGTGAATTTGTGAAGTTTGCTTGAGATCTGGTCTCGGCTCTCAATGAAAGCACCAATGACGGTAGTAATGCATTACCGGATATTATTTGAGTATTATTGAGTATTTGAATACAATATTTGAATACAGTGTTTGAGTGCAATGCTCAGTATACAATTGAGTTCAGTGTATGTTTTGTCTAGTAAGAAGTGTCGTGTCTCTACTTTGCGTTGTGAGTCTTTTTATTTCCTTCAGCTCAGTAATGGAGCATTAATGCCAAGGAGCTGAACGTTGGTCATCAATGCTAAGGAGCTGAACGTTGGGCATCAATGCTGAGGAGTTGGACCGTTGAGCATTGATGCTGAGGAGTGAGGTGTCTTGGGTAGTTTAAACGACAACTGTGACAACTGTCTTGACAACGTTTTGGGTCCTGCCCATGGTTCCGGGTCGGGTACCCAATTACCCTGTCATCTTGTATTCATATAATTTGAAGAACTTATTTAAAAAAATAAACATTTGGCATTATCATATTCGCGCAAAGCGGGTGAAAAACTAGTTCAATGAATAAGTCCATAATACGTTCAGCATTATATATGATTTAAGTAATTTTGAATGATATTATTTAAAAGTGTCACTATCACCTGTTTCTGTAATTAATGTTAGTTCATAATATTATGGTTTGAGTATTAATTAGTGAATAAGTCTTTAATAGCGTCGGTGTCACCAACTTCTTGGATTAATGTTAGTTCACACTATGATTTGAGTATTATTCATTGTTAAATCTTTAAAAAGTGACATGTTACGTTCATATGCTTCTTTAATTAATAAGTACGGTTTGAGTATTCTACAAGTCCTTAATAGTGCTACTATTAGGTGCTTCTTTAGTAGTGCTAGTTGACTTACTTTAGTGTTACATTATTCAATGAATAAGCTTTTAATAGTGCCGCTATAACAGGGGTCGTTCTTTAATTAATGCTAGTTCAGTATTATAGTTTGAGCATTATTCGATGATAAATTAGCTATTCCTCAATAGTCCCGCTATGATGTGCTTTTTTGACTAATGTTAATCCGTAATATGGCTTGAGTATAAAAGTTTGCCAATAATATATTTTCTTGTTTCCAGAAGAATTGAAAGAGAGAGGGGCATATAGTTTGCAAGAAGTTTGGTGTTTTTAGAGAAATAATCTGGATTTGAATGGGGGGAGTAAGAGGGAAATGGAGGGTTGTGAGGGCAGTGATGTGCATTTGGTGGAGTTTTGACTTAGCTTCATTAGTTTTGGTTATAGCAGAGGAGGGGAGTTTGAAGAAGGAAGCACTAGGAAGCATCAATGCTACCAATGACTATTCAACGTTTGTCAAGTCATTGAGGGAGCCTAAAGCATCCGGTCACAATCACGTTTGGCCGGTACGTATGGAAAATTAACTTGCCTGGGTTCCTATTATTTAACATGGATTTATAGGTGGCATTCTACTTTTAGTCCTCTTTTATCAAAACTTTAGGTGGCATTCTACTTTTAGTCCTCTTTTATCAAAACTTTCACATTTGGTCCTGGTATTATTGTGACATAACTATTTTTGGTCCTCCGTCAACAAAATTGTTGAAATGTCGTAAAATACATTGGTTTTTCAATCATTTTTATACAAAGTAAGTTGACCCCACTATATTTTTATGCTTATTTTTTTGAAAAAATCTGTAATTGAAGATCAAAATGTTATTGTATTTAACGACATTTTAACAATTTTGTTGACTAAGAACCAAAAATGGTCATGCCACAATAATACTAGGAGTAAATGTGAATGTTTTGATAAAAGAGGACTAAAAGTGAAATGTCACCTATAAATCTAGGACCAAAAATGGAATTAACTTTTTACCCATTTAACATTATGGGATGGGAATTGCTAGTTGTCTTTCACAAAGGAAGCTAATTAATTAATTAGGCACTGATTCTGCGCTACATATGTACGTACTTTGCAATCTTTAATTGAGTGTATGCATAATGTTTGTTGGTGGAGGCCAGTAGTACGCCAAGTCCAATAATTGATGGTTAAGAAATGCTTAGGTGGAGAGCAAATTACACCATGGACAAGGTCTATCTTGTATTATGGACTCTTATCCAAAATAACCTTCAGATTATGTGCCCACAGTTGATATATGTTGAAGGTACATAACATGTTAACTAGAGACACATAAATTGTAACTATGGACACATAAATTGTTAATTGCAGGTATATAATATGCTAATGACAAACACATAATATGTTAATAATATATTGTGTCTGCAATTAATATATTATGTATCGAGAGTTATAGTTAACATCTTATGTGTCTATAGGTACCATTTTATGTATTTGTAATTAACATGTTATGTGCTTTTAATTTATTTACATGCACATAAACGGTTAATTGCAAGTATAGAATATATCAAGACACATAATTTTTGGACTAGGGGTCCACAATGCAAGATGGATGCTCGTCCATGGTACAACAATTGGTTAGGCGGAGGCCGGTAAAAGGTTCTCGAAAATGTGGTAGCGGTATATAAAGAAATAAAGTTACATGCTTTTTGACTGTGAGTTATAACTTTTGGTGTAATTGTAAGTACTTTACCTTTAAACATAATGCAGGAACTGAAATTTGGATGGAAAATTGTAGTGGGCAGCATAATAGGATTTTTGGGGGCAGCATTTGGGAGTGTTGGTGGTGTTGGAGGGGGCGGCATATTTGTACCCATGCTTACTCTTATTCTAAGATTTGACCCAAAATCCGCAACTGCAATTTCAAAGTGCATGATCACAGGAGCTGCAGTTTCTACTGTTTACTGTAATCTTAGGCTCAGGCATCCCACAATGGAGATGCCAGTTATTGATTATGACTTGGCTGTGCTGATGCAACCAATGCTACTGCTTGGGATTAATATTGGAGTTGCTTTCAATGTCATCTTGGCTGACTGGATGGTCACAGTTCTGCTAATTCTTCTCTTCACAGGTAAGCATTAACTGTATTAAATTAGTCAATCAAAGACCTTTTTCATAATGCAACTAAATATTGAAAATGAAACTATTTTATGGAAAATGATTCATTTTTCAGAAAATATTTTCTATAAGTCATTTTTCTACTTTCCAAACACACTCTTAATCAAGTTGGGAATGCCTAGTCCACTGACTAATGTTGGCCTAAGGGTAAAATTCCCTCGGTTTAAGGGCGCTTAACGCCTAATTGACATCTAGGCGGCCACTTAAGCCGATTTTTACAACATTGATATTAGTTGATGAATTGAATATAATGCATTCTTTCTCTAATTTGTCTTCTGATTCTACCTGCTTCTTTCAGGCTTATCAACCTTGGCTTTTCTGAGAGGCGTGGCATCGTGGAAGAAAGAGACTAAGCTGAAAAAGGTTATCATATATATATGATTCTACCCGCTTCTTTCACCCTTCCTGATTGATTTTGCTTTTATGTTTTCTGATCATTATTATGCTTTTGTTTTGGGTTTAGGAGGCTGCTCAAATAATGTTAGCAAATGGTGGTGAGTAGTGACCTATCAGTCTTTATAGTGCACTATGCATGCCCTTTAAACAATTGTTATACCATATTAAATTGTGAGCCCTAGTGTAAAAATTATGTATCTAAAGTTAACACATTTTGTACTTGTAATTCACAATTTATGATACAGAAATTGTCAGTAGTTAATAGCTTACGTGTCTATAATTACCATATTATATGGTTTTATAGGTACATAAATTGTTAATTGCAAGTACATAATATAAAGATGAGTAAATACCCAAAATGGTCCCTCGACTATAGCATAATTCACAAATTAGTCCTCGACTATCGATTGAATCCAATTAAGTCCTCAACTACTCAAATTTTACCTAATTTGGTCCTCCGTCAATTCCTCCGTCTAAAGCCTGTTAAATCTAAGGTCATATGTGTAATTTCACCATCTTAACCTCCCAAATCACCCACCAGCTCACTGCTCTCCAACTCCACCTCACCGTCAATTCCTCCGCCTCTGGTGCCGTAAATCCCCTCGCAGATATCGGCGATATCGACGGGGAAGCTCGAGTCCTGGCCGGCGTACCACGTGTTCACCAACGTGTAGCCGACGATTGACGGGGATGAGAAGTAATCGAAGTCGCAGACGTGGTAGAAATCCTGGACGTACACGCCGCATCGAAATGGTGGCATTGTCACCACTCGCACTACCACTGCCACTGCCGGCATAGCTATTGTGAGTAGTCTCCAAATAGTCCCTAATCCTATGGGGATTGCTACTCTCCGTCTCCCCGTCCTCGTGATTGTCATAGTCCTCCAAGTGGCTAGAAACAATGGTGGCCGACGACTGCGAGAACCTGGAAGCCATCAAATACCCCAATGCTATTCAAAAACAAACCAGCGAAGTACAACAACTCAAGACAACAATTAACCTTGCCCTAATCTCACAAATTTTGGTCTTCAACTCATAACCCTAACCCCAACCCCTATTGGCCCAGCGGAAATGAATCTAGAAACGATCGGCGATTGATTCCCCGGTTGGGGCGCGAAGTTATACAGAGAGTGAGATGTGTGCGGTGAGGTTTTGGGATTAATCAACGAAGCCAGAGAACCAGCGGCGCTTGGAGACAGAGAGGAATACGAGAGAAGAATCTAGTTCGAGAACCACCAAGGAAGCTTCTAGGTCGGAGACGGAGAGTAAAACCAGTTGTTCTTCTCGGTCGTGGAAATATTGGCGCCGATCTGAGCTGTCTTCGACGACCACGATTCTCGAGCTCCCTGGTGGCGATGGAGTCTAAAATGAAAAGGGAAACAAATAATAGAACAAAACGATGACGTTTTATGTATTAATTTCAAGGTCTGATGAAATTACGCATATGACCTTAAAGTTAACAGGCTTTAGACAGAGGAATTGACGGAGGACCAAATTAGGTAAAATTTGAATAGTTGAGGACTTAATTGGATTCAATCAATAGTCGAGGATTAATTTGTGAATTATGCTATAGTCGAGGGACCATTTTGAGTATTTACTCTATAAAGATTATTTTAAGACTAGGATCCACAATGCAAAGTAGACCCTGATTCATAGTATAATTTACCCCTTTTAAAAGGCTCTTGCCTTGTTAATACAGGGTTGAATCTATCTTGTTCAAATAAAAGTCAGTCAATACGGGTTGGTGATGAAAGATTTTTTTTTTTTTTTTTTTTTTTTTTGAAAAATCAATGTCCCACCATTGAGTTCGATCCTATAACCACTCATTTAAAAGGGTAATAGATGTGTTATCACATTATATAACAATTTGTGATAAAAAATTATTTATATGTTTCCATGTTGTATTAAATCTATCAGGAGGAACTTTTCCATGTTGTCCCATTACCAGCCCTCAGAAGAAGGCTAAGGTATGTATGTCCATTATATTTGTCTCTAGATCTTTGTTTATATATATATATATATATATATATATATATTAATTTTCTAAGTATAATGAAATATTTTCAATTTTAGGTGTGCATTCTTGAGAATGTTTACTGGAAGCAATTTGGGCTTATCTGTTTTGTTTGGGTTGCATCTCTTGCTCTGCAGATCACCAAGCAGGTTTAATTCTATCTCTTATATGATTTGTTTAGCCACCTAGCTTTCACTTGACACACAATATATGGGAAAAAGGTGTTAAATAAGTGATTAAACTTATTGTTTTTGTGTAATTAAGTTGTTGAATTTAAAAAATGTGCAATTAAGTCACTAAACAAGTAAAATATGTGTAATAATTGAGACATTTTTCTAATTTTTTCCAATAAACTTTGATCATATAACTTACATGGTATGTATAGTATTAAGAATCACATTTTCATCTATCATACTAGTTGTGATGAAAGATTGAAATGTTTTCAACTTAAATTGCATTAAAAGAAATCATAAAAATGTCACAATTGCATATATTTTGCTTATTTAATTTAATGGTTCTCACTTTTAAAGTTTAATAACTCAATTGCACAAAAGAGATATATTTAATGACCTATGTGCATGACACAGGTTTCAAATATATATATATATATATATATATATATATGTATATATTTTGCAATTCTTTGACTCACTTTCCTTGTGTTTTGGCATCAGAATTATACAACAACTTGCTCAACTCTGTACTGGGTGGTGAATTTGTTACAGGTATGGTATGCGGTTTATTTTACTTGTACCGTAAAAGAGTTAATTTTATTTTTTGTCCTACATTTATATGTGGCAATTTAATTTTAGTTCTTTTTTTTGAAAGCATTCACTTTCGGTCCTAGTATTATTGTGGTATGATCATTTTTGTCCTCCATTAACAAAATCGTTTAATTTTGGTAAAATACAAGCGCGTTTAAGTGTTCAATTATGAAATTTTTTCAAAAAAATAAAAATAAAAGTATAGCAGGTCAACCTACTTTGTATAAAAAAGATCAAAATGTCCTTGTATTTAACGACATTTCAACGATTTTGTTGACAGAGAACCAAAAATGGTCATGTCACAATAATATTAGGACCAAAAATGGATGTTTTGAAAAAGAAAGACTAAAAGTGTATTATACCACCTATAAATCTAGGACCAAATTTGGAATTAACTCTACCCTAAAATGCTATCACTTTTAAAAACGAATTGTATTATCATACCATTATATTTGCAATTAATCAATGATTTCTATTTTTCACTACATCCATACAATTTCAATCCAGTAACGTTTAACTTTATTTTTAAAAATTGGGCCCCATGAAGCTAGTGGTGTAAAATTTGCAAAAGCTACAAATTTTGTAATTCTTGCAATATATACACCTAGATTTAGAAAAGAATTAAGTAAAGTAAAAGTATACATGTCATGTCGTAATTCACACCCACTGTTGACAATAAAATATCTGTCATTAATTGGTTAGTGTGAATTGGTCCACCATATCCACCGTTAAAATGGAGTAACTTATTAATCAAATATAAAAGTAATCAATCAAATATAGTCAAAAAAAGATGAAACCAATAGAGGATCATATCGAAATTGAATTCAACATTACTCATTTGATTGTTAAATATATTAGTTTATAACTCATAGTTGGTCATCCAATTCATGACCACCCAATAAAAGTAAATAGTTTTATTGCAACATTAAGGGATGAACTTAATTATGAGGTAAACTTCAATTCACATGTCACTATAAAATCAAATTAATCGAATTTAGTGGTACCCTTTGAGTGAATCCGATTATCGTAACATGTCACAAATGTATGTAATAATGTCTTGCAGATCCCAATTTGTTTTGGGGTAAGTTGGTTTGAAGCATTTGGGTTGTACAAAGGGTGGAGAAAGATTTCGTCCAACAATAATGATTCAATCTCCAACTTGCGACCATGGCAACTCATTATTTTATGCATCTTTGGAATAGTTGCTGGTACGGTTGGAGCACTGCTTGGTCTTGGTGGAGGCTTTATTATGGGTCCTCTATTCTTAGAGTTGGGTGTCCCTCCTGAGGTGAGTTTATGGTATACCCTATTTTATGTGGTTGATTTGAAATTCGTACCTTATATTATTAAGAAAAATTATTTTAAGTTTTTGTTCTACATACTTAGCTTATTCATGGAATGAAGAAAAAGAAAAAGAATAAAAAGTGTGCTTTATTTATTTATTTTTTGGATCCATTAGAATACATCACATAATGAGCATAAGAATGCATGGGCTTAGCTTATTGGTTCAATAGACAGTATTTAGAGAAGAAGAAATCAATGTTCGAAACTCAGCAGTATGTTCAAAGTGGCTAGATTCTCTTGTCTTTGTGCACACCTGGCTCCCTAAGACCCT
This sequence comes from Ipomoea triloba, assembly GCF_003576645.1. Lineage (NCBI taxonomy): Eukaryota > Viridiplantae > Streptophyta > Magnoliopsida > Solanales > Convolvulaceae > Ipomoea > Ipomoea triloba. Next base: position 1,373,810 of record NC_044921.1, on the reverse strand, counting down.
TAGGGTTAAGGATTCAACCATTAAAAAATTTTACAATTACATAATTGTACTCTATGTTTTATAAAAGAGTACTCTCCAATCTCCAATCTCCACCCTCCTATATATCTCGAACAAAATAAAAAAAATATAGTTTTATAAAACGCACGTCATTATAAACTTTTTCTTTCCTTTTATAATCTAAGTCATTTTCTTGATGGTAGAACTTGATGTTTGAAGAGATAATACATTTTTTTAGATAATACATATAATAGAATTAGTACTCGCAATAATGTTTGAATATATGTTTCCTCCTTTTGTATTTTAGGTGTCAACCGCAACATCTACCTTTATAATGGTGTTCTCCTCATCAATTGCGATCGTAGAATACTACCTTCTCAAGCGTTTTCCGGTTACTTATGGTATATATAACTTCTGCCCATCTCCAAATCACAATAAGGTTAACGTTTTTTTTTAAAATTAATTTATATCTAAAAGTAGAGTTATATTCAGTACAAATTTGATTTTACCCATTTGAATTTAAAAATAGATAAATATTTTACACAGCTTTCTCATGTCTCACCACATTAATTAAGGCTTCCAATTTGTTAGGCGTCAAGAAGGAAAAAAGTGTATGATTTTTTATCCATTTTTTTTTTATCATAACTTAATGAATAATCTAATCGGGTCCAGTGTATGAAAAGTGTACAGTGTGTTTGTTCTTTAAAAACTACTCCGTAAAAAATAATAATAATATTATTAATAAAAATAAATCAAAATTGAAATAGTAATCAATCGTGAAACCAACATTTATCTCTAATTAAATTAAGAATAAATTTTACTTTTGAACCCCTGACTATTATACATGAATCACATTTGATTCTTGAATATTAAAATTTTTCAAGTTAAGTGCATAACTATGTAATTTGTATAACATTTGTTCTTGTCGTCTAATTTTTCAACCAACTATTGTCGAAAGTGCTACTTTCAGAAGAAACAAATGCAGTGCTCCTTCTAGAGAAAGCAAATGTATAAATTACATAGTCATGTACTTAAGTAGAAAAATTTAATAGTCAGTGATCAAATGTGATTTATGTATAATAGTAAAGGGAGCAAAGGTAAAATTATCCCTTATATTAAGCTGCTAACTTTAACTTTACTTGTGGTGTCTCATGTATTATTACAGCTGTGTGCTTAACTGTGGTGGCAACTTTTGCTGCTTTTGTTGGGCAACACGCAGTGAGGAAGGTGAATGCGGTGTTAGGGAGAGCATCACTAATCATCTTCACTTTGGCCTTCATAATTCTCATAAGTACAATCTCATTAGGTGAGCCATTTACAGTATCATTTATTTTTTCAATCTTCTTCTTGTCTATTTATTAACATATGCTTTTTTTTTTTTTTTTTTTTAATAAAATTTGGTTAAATAGGTGGAATTGGGATCTCCAACATGATCAAAAAGATTCATCACCATGAAAACATGGGCTTTGAAAGTCTCTGCAAGTACAACGCGTAAACCACACATTTCCTATTTGATCCATCTTTCATGGAAATGGTTTCGGCTGTTTGAACAAATCTTAGCTCAACATCATTCTCCTTTGTTGTCTCCTTATTTAATAATTCAAAAAGAAACACATTTAAATTAATCATATTAAAAGACTCGTGTTTTTACCAATTTTTCTTGAAAAACCACTAATTCTCTGTTCTTTTGGATTATTTAGCATCCAACATGATGAAGATTTAGAAAAGAAAAATAGGATATAAACTCGCATAAATACCAATAGAGCCCTGCCACATGCATCCTCAAATCACCCGCTAATATACATGAACTTTTATTAACTCTAGATAAGATTGGTTTAATTTATAAATAGCCAACGAAAATAAAAATAAATTTCTATTATATATGTTAGTAAAAAGGTTTTATTAAAAAATATTTGAAAGGTATGAAACTCCCGTATTGTTATGGTTTCATGTCAAAATTAGTTTTTTACTTTTAGTACAAAAGATAGTTCAGTAACATAGGTCTCATTGTATTAGCTTTAGATCGAGTCTATACTATGTGATACTTAGTTCAGGATGAAGGTCAAAGACTCGAAGGTTTGGAGACTTGCTCGAAGGCATGGCCCTGAACCAGGACAATAGTAGTTCGGACAAGTTGTTCAGAACGGTTATTCAATTACAAGCAAAGTCTGATTCCATCAGTTATAAAAGGAAGGATTATCTTTACAAGGAGTGGTTGATACTACATAGATTAATCTACGGATCAAGTCTGATTGCGCTGAACCGAAAACTTGACAAAGACTTTCTTTGATTCAAGTTGAAATTCTCGTTAGAGAATATGAACATGGGCTCACTCTGATCAAGCATGGTGTGCTGCTATTGAAGGGGAGCCTCAGTACAAGAAGATCGGGAGATTAAGAGCTTGGCAACTCTTCAAGGAAAGACTCTTTGGATTGGTGATTACAGCAGAATCCAAGGAGTTATCTGCGCGTTATTCAACAAATAGGACAATTCAGAGTGATGCCCCCTGATATAGGAAGTTATTCCGAACTGGGTTAACAAATCGCTAAATGCCATTATTGCCTTCTTGTTTTTCATAGACTTAGCCAATTGATTGTCGAATTGCAAACCAAACTGCCAATGTTCTAGTCCCCGCGTGTTATAAAGTTCAATTGATTAGTCAGGTTTTGTAGAACTTAGCCATTATGTTCGCTCTACAGGAACTCGACTAAGGGTCCGTTTGGAAAGCAGGAAAATGACTTCTGAAAAATGTTTTTCGGAGAATGAGTCATTTTTCGAAAAACAGTTTCATTTCCAGTGTTTTGATTATGTATTATGGAAAACTGTCTTTGTGTGTTTGGTTCATTTTCTGAAAAATGGATAGAATTGTATAATTAAACATTGTAATTGTTTTATTTAAAATATAAAAAATTATAATGGTTATTAAAATAATGGTATTTAATAAAAAAAAAGAATTTATAAAAAAATAAAAAAAAATGAATTTAAAAAAAATGTAGCAAAGGTTTCCGGCGGTTTCCCTACCTCCTTGGTCCATAGTCATGGGTGATATGGCTTGGTTTTGGTCGAAAACATGCGAAATAGCTATTCTAGCGATTCCGTAAAATGACTTACGGAAAAAAATTCCGTAAATCATTTTCCGAAAAAATGAATTGATTTTCCTTGGTCAACGGAAAACATTTTCCGTTGACCACATTTTCCGGACGTTGCCAAACACAGAAAACTCGGAAAACATTTTTCGGAAGTCATTTTACGGGTTACCAAACACACCCTAAGTACGTCTGTTAGTGTAAATCACACGCACTTTCAATATAAAAAAGTAGACATCAAATAGAAAATTTGAGATAGAATAAGTTTTGTTTTTCCACTACTTTCGATGAATTTGGTTACACTGGAACATAAATAACAATCACTTGATACCAAATGGCCAGTTCAATAGAAGATAATACAATAACTGAACTGATAATCAAATCACACAGCCACAAAGGACCATTCTAATGTAGGACAAATAGAACCGAATCAAATGGACAAAAAGAAACTATTAAATGGATGAGAGAGTGAGAGAGATTCTCTTTGGATTCACACGTGGGATTGGATTGAAAATCTATCAAGAGAAGAGAAGAGTAGTTCACTGCTATGGTAATAACTAATGCTAAACTGGGCAACATGTCATCATTCGAGTGTAAAGTGTGGAGCAAAATTTCGGTAATGTTTAGAAACCCAAAAATAATTTCTGAAAATTATTTTCTGCAGCACCACAAGACTCACAACTCTGGTTTCAGGCGGAAATCATATATATTTGGTTTCTGCCAGGAAACCAGAGGGTTAGTTGATTTTTTATTAATTGTATTTTTATTTTTAAATAAGTAATATTATTTTTAATATTATTATAAACATTTTTATAGTATAAATAAAATAATTGAAATGTTTAATAATATAACTTTACTCATTTTCTAAGAAGTAAATAAAAAACACAATAATAATTTCTAAAATGCAATCAAACACTGAAAATGAAACTATTTTTTAAAAGATAACTTATTTTTCAGAAATCATTTTCCAATTTTCAAACACGTCCTTAGTGCACTTCTTATCTTTGAATACCCATTCAACTCGAGATAAAAAGTTGTACGGTATAGACTTTAAACTCCATACTTGCAAAGGTTCTCGAAACCCATGTATTCATGGTTATGAATCTTCTCTATCATGTTCGAGATCCCGACACCACCTGTTCATTAAATTTTCGTTAAACTGACGAGTAAAATAGGATGAAAAGAAGACAGGTGTAACTAAGGAATCATGAATCATTCTTGCAAGATGGATGGATCCTCTCACCTAGCAAGATTGCACTCACAAAAATTGTGAATGATAGGATGAAGATGATCAATGATGCTCTTCCTAACACTGTAATCAACCTCCTCACTACGTGTTGCCCAATAAAAGCAGCAACTGTTGCCACAGCAGTTAAGAAGAGCGCTGTAATACAGGTGGCACCAAACTTAAGTATTCACACACACTGATATAAGAGGAGCAAATATATCAATTTTGGTCCCCAAGTATTAGTAAAATGAAAATTTTAATCTACATAGGTTTAATTTCAACCAATTTTTCATATCACGCCAATCCCCATTTGTTTAGGACATGTCAAAATCTGAAATTATTAAAAGTATTTTCATTATTAATATCTCAATTTGGGAATGAATAAAAGGATTTAAGTCTTAAGATCTCAATTTGCCGTTCTCCTCCTCATCCTTCTCCTTCTTATTCATCTAAAAAGGATGAGGATGAGAATGATTAGAATCTTAGGCTATCCTTAACCCAACAAATTTCTATAAATTTCTAAAATGTGTCTCACCTCCACATCATCAAATTTGCAAATTCTCTACTATTTGTTCTACATTCTTACAAATATCTATCACTTTAAAAAAATAAGTCTCACTTTCATATTATATTATAAGTATAATAATGAGTCTCAATTTAAAAAATGAGTCTCACTTTCATATTATATTATAAATATAATAATAAAATAATATTAAAAAAATAACAAAAATAAAAAACAAATCAAAAGGGAACCTGCGCCGTATTTTCAGCAACTTTTAGCTCATTCTCTCTCCTCTTGCTAATACACTTGCCAAGACCTTGTGGTCTAGTGGCACCCGGTTGCACTCGTATATGGAAGGGGGTGGTTCGAGCCACAATGTAGGCGATATTGACTCTTTGTACTTCAGTAGGTTGAAAAAGTAGTTATGAACATATACTACATTGTAACAGAGTCACTAGTATTAGGAGACTCTCCTTGTATATATATTCCCTATTCCCTATCATTGTAAATATTGAATTTTATCAATACAAATATTCAGTTCTCATCTGGTATCAGCTAGCCTAGGTTTCTTTCCTAATGCCTGATGGATCTGTTACCTCTTCCGAACGGACCGTACGAACCGTTTCTGATACTGCTATTTCTTCTACTATTTCTTCGGCCGTCGCCACTCTTTCCACTGTGAATCACTCTGTGAGCATCAAACTCACCAATAAGAACTTCCTGTTTTGGCGGACACAGGTTGTTCCTTTTCTGTGTGGCTACGATCTAATCGGTTTCGTTGATGGTACGAATCCGTGTCCTCCTGCTCTTCTTCCTATTGTTGAGGGTGCTTCTACTGCTTTGCCCAATCCGCTGTATGCTCCATGGGTGCGTCAAGATCAGGCTGTTCTCAGTATGCTGATTTCGTCTTTGTCATCGAAAGTCATGTACCTCGCGGTTGGTTGTCGTACGTCACAGGAACTTTGGTTGGCTCTTGAACGGGCTCTTCCTTCCTCCAGTAATGCCAGAACCATGCATCTACTCGGACAATTGCAAACAATCCGCCAGGGTGATGCTTCGGCTGTCGGCTTCATAGCCCGTGTGCAGGTTATGGTGGAAGACCTTGCTCTTGTTGGGCGTTCTGTGCCATTGGAAGAGCTCAATATGTATCCATTTAGAGGTTTACGGCTAGAGTACCATTCCATTGTTGCTTCCTTGAACGTCCGTGGTCAGCCAGTGAGTCTTCCCGCGCTCGCTGATCTCCTTGGGTCGCATGAATTCTCCGTCGGTGACGGTTATGGTGGTGCCCAGTCGTCCTCTACTACTGTGTTTGCAGTCCAACGTGGTGAGAGAGGGCGGCGTCCTTGGCGTGGTGGCAGTTTGCAGCACGACGGCGGAGCTCCCTCGCGTCCTTCTAATGCCAACAAAAATTTTTGCGGTTAGCAGCAGAAAGGTAATGTGCAGCATGGACGTGGAGGCAGCAGTTTCATGGAAGTGGTTCTAGAAATAACAATTGGCAGCCACGTTGCCAATTGTGTGGTAATGTTGGTCACATTGCTCCTGCTTGTTACTCTCTTATTGGTTCGCGTCCACAAGTTAATTTAACTTACTCAGAAGGGACCCCAGATCTTGCCTCTGACTCGCATCTTTGGATTCTTGACACCGGGGCGACAAACCATGCCACACCTGATATTGATGCATTATCTACATCCAGGAGTATAATGATGATGATACTTTTCGCGTTGGTGATGGTAAGGTTTGCTTATTAGTCATACTAGCCATGTCTCCTTACCTACTCCTACTCGGGTTTTCCAGTTATCTGATGTTTTACATGTTCCTAGTTTATCCTCTTCCCTTTTATCTATTCAGCGCTTTGCAAAAGATAATGATGTTTTCTTTGAGTTTCATTCGTCTTTCTTTGTTGTGAAGGATATAACAACCAAGGCAATCCTCCTACGCGACAATAGTTCGGGTGGCCTTTATGCGCTTCCTGTTCCGAAAGTTAGTCCCCAGGCTTTTGTTTCTTCGCGTGCTTCCTCTTTGGTGTGGCACGATCGTATGGGTCATCCTCATCAGAGAGTCTTAAGTCGAATTCTTCCTTTTTGTTCTGTTAGTGGTTCTAGTCGTAATTCTCGTTGTATTTCTACTGTATGTTCTGCGTGTCAATTGGGTAAATCTGCTCGGTTCCCATCACCACGCGTTGAGTCTATTAGTTCAAATGTTCTTGATTTAATTTACACTGATATTTGGGGACCAGCTCCTATTTTGTCATCTTCTGGTTATCGCTATTTTGTTTTTTTTTGTCGATGATCATTCTTGTTATACATGGTATTTTCCTATGAAATTGAAATATGACCTGTATGCCATTTTTGATAAGTTTCGTGCCTTGGTTGAATGCTCCTTTAATCGCAAAATGAAATCTGTTCAGTCTGATTTAGGAGCAGAATATAAAAAGTTGCATTCTTCGTTTGTTCAATTAGGAATTAATCATAGACAGTCATGTGCCTATACTCATGAACAAAATGGTCGTGTAGAGAGGAAACATAGACATATTGTTGAAATCGGTCTCACTCTTACGGCTTGTGCTTCTGTTCCATCTCGTTTTTGGGATCTTGCCTTTGAAACTGCTATTTACTTGATTAATAAAATGCCCTCAAGTGTGTTACAGAATTCCAGTCCTCACATGATATTATATAAATCTTCTCCCTCGTACTCTTTCCTTCGTGTGTTTGGCTGTATTTGTTACCTCACTTGCATCCTTATAATCGTCACAAAATGTCATTCAAGTCATCTCCGTGTGTCTTCCTAAGTTATCCTGAGTCCTTTAGGGGGTGGGTACAGGTGCATGGACTTATTGACTAATAAAACTTTTGTTTGCAGACATGTGCACTTTGATGAGAATGTGTTTCTTTTTGTTAGTAAGGTTGTTGTGTAGCCACCGCCTCTTGAGCAGCGACCTTGGGTTGAGTTAGTGTTACAGTTGCAGCCACCTCTGCCTGTTGGTCATGGTCAGTCCACATCACCTGCTGACACCGTTGTTGTCCCAGCTCGCCAGAGGGGTCGACCTCGTGGTAAGTCCACTAGTCCAACTGCTCGATCTCATGTGATGGCTACTAGGAGTCAGTCTGTGGCTCCACTTTTGGCTTTGTCTGCTCAGGATTGTCCTCTAGAACCCACGTGCTACACTCAGGCTGTTTAATTATCAGAATGGCGTGAGGCAATGGATCAAGAATTCAATGCACTCCTGCATAATCAGAGTTGGGTTCTAGTCCCTCCTCGCTCAGGTATGAATGTAATTGGCTGCAAGTGGGTTTTTCGTACTAAACGTAAAGCTGATGGTTCAATAGAAAGGCATAAGGCAATGCTAGTAGCAAAGGGTTTTAACCAGGTTCCTGGTGAGGACTTCTTTGATACGTTCAGTCCAGTTGTTAAACCTACTACGGTCAGATTGTTGTTGAGTTTGGCTATTTCTTCGGGATGGGTGATTAGACAACTTGACATACACAATGCCTTTCTAAATGGTAAGTTGGATGAAACTGTTTATATGCTTCAACCACCTGGGTATGTTGACACTCAATTCCCTAATCATGTATGTTTGTTGAAACGCTCCTTACATGGTTTAAAACAAGCCCTACGGGCTTGGTTTAATCGGTTGCATACGTTTTTACTTTCGGTTGATTTTATAGCTTCAAAGACTAATGTGTCATTGTTCTACTACTCTCGTGGTTCTGCCTGTGTATACTTATTAGTATATGTTGATGACATATTGGTAATGGGGAATGATCAACAACTGGTGGTTGATCTATTGTCCAAATTGGCTACTGCTTCCAAAATTAGAGATCTTGGTCACCCTGGTTTTTTCCTTGGAATTGAACTAGTAAAAACTGGCAATGGTGTTATTCTTTCTTAGCAGCGTTATATGTCAGACATCCTAAAACAGGCTAGTATGACTGATTGTAAGCCTCTAGCAACCACTATTTCTGCATCCAAAACTCCATTGCTTAGTGCAGAATCATATGATGATCCAACAAAATTCAGGAGTTTGGATGTGGCTCTACAATATCTCACAATCACGCGACCATTTCTCTCATTTGCGGTCAATCAGCTCTGCGAGCATATGCATGCCCCTACTTTGTCTCATTGGGAGCAGCTGAAACGAGTACTCAGGTATGTCAAGGACACTCTTTCCTTTGGGTTACGTGTGGCGCAGTCAAAGTCCAGGGAACTTCATGCCTTCTTTGATTCTGATTGGGGCGGCTGTCCTGAAGATCGTAAGTCTACTTCTGGATATGCAGTGTTTCTTGGCACCAATCTTGTGTCTTGGGTGTGCAAGAAACAAAAGACAGTTGCGAGATCCTCCACAGAGACAAAGTACAAAGCCTTAGCAGATGTTTGTGTTGAGTTTATATGGATCATGTCCTTACTACAAGAGATCAAAATTGATGGCATCCTGCTCCAAAATTATGGTGTGACAATTTGGGTGCTACCTACATGTGTGCAAATTCTATCTTTCATGCCATAACTTTATTAGAGATAGAGTTGTCAATGGTGACATTCAGGTGAACTTTATTTCAACAAAAGACCAACTAGCTGACATCTTTACAAAAGTTTTGCCTAGTCCTAGATTTAATTTTCTTAGAGACAAGCATCAGGTTACTAATTTACCCTGGGCTTGAGGGGGAGTATTAGGACTCTATGTATTTGAGTCATGTTAGGACTATCTATTCTAGGCTTCGTGAGACTCTCCTTGTATATATATTCCCTATTCCCTATCATTGTAAATATTGAATTTTATCAATACAAATATTCACTTCTCATCACTAGTACTCAAAAAATAATAATACTAATAAATCTCTCTCTTGCCACATACATTAGAAAGGGATACATTGGCAGAGTTGGGGATCTTAATTATGAAAGGACGAAAATACCCTTATAATTTCATATTCCGGCATGTTCTAAACGGAGGAGTGATCGGCGTGATAAATTTTTGCACTAAAATAATAATAGTGGATGATTTGCTAATACTCAGGATCAAAATTAGTATTTGCTTGATATAAGAGTTAAGCGTTCAATTTAGAGATGCGCAAAAGGCATACCATAAGGAACTGGGAAACGCTTGAGAAGGTAGTATTCTACAACAGACATGGATGAGGAGAACATCATCCCAAAGGTAGCAGTGGCACTTGTAACCTATACAGAAAGGAGAAATAATATCAAGAAAGAGCTCGTATGTGATTCTAGCTCTTCACACATCCAGTTATCATATAAATAAAAAGGACTAACAAACATTAAAAAAAAATGTAAACTGAAAAGAACAGATAAAGCAGAATTCCACAATCCACAGAAATACATCATGTTTGTGGTTGCTGGCAATATTACAGGAAAGAACATTCTATGAGCATTTGAGTCAATAAAATTATACAGAGTTTCCACAGCTAACACATCAATCTCTTGTTTTCGGAAGTGCAAATATGCACCGCTTAGCATCAATCAATTTGTTTCCAAGTAATATAAGGCTTTTATTTTTATCCTAGCTCACTCATGATTGGACTGAAAAGAATAAAAGAAAAAGGAAATACTCAAAATCAGAGTGGAGTTTAGAATAGTTCTTTCTAGTTAAAAATGGCTGTGGTAGACATTATTTTAATGAAAGTAATCACATATGCAAAACTTTAATGGATAAAAAAGGACCACAGGAAAGGGTAAGCGGCAGATGATTAAAATGTATAGTGCAATTAAGTTCTAATTGATAGTTGAGATCCCAACATAGAAGGTGTAATACCCACTTCCTTATAAATGCAATTATATTTATGTTTATAAAATGAGGTCAACAAGTCAAAGCTTATTAAAGTTTGATATTAGATAAAATTATTAAATTACCCTTCTTTATTCTTAAAGGTTAATGAATCATTTTGGCCTTTGGATAAATATCCCATTTGATAGAAGATAAAGAGAGTTGACTAGAGAGATAGGGGAACGAAAAACCTTGAAGTTTTGATCTCCATCTTCTTCAAGCTTAGGTCTCAAGTAATTAGAATATTCTAGGTAAGTTTGAATTCCATATTTCACACTTTTTGAGTTGGGTTTATCATTGAAGCCCTAAGATTGATGTTTTGAAAATATTAGGGATTTTGACCAGGAGTATTTGGGTGACCTAAATAGCTAAGATTTAGATATTTTAGTTAAGTGGTTAACTCTTCTCTCCTTATTTTGCAAAATCCATAACATATTTTGGAATCTCTACTACTTTGAATACCCATTCTAGGGTTAGTTTGAGTAAAAAATATTTTATGTTTTTGATATAGTATGACTCAAGCTAGCTATGATTGTTTAAGTTTGATTTCACTATTATTCAGTTGATGGGTATAATTTGTACTAAAGTATTTTGCTCTAAAAGAGGATCAAGTAATTTATTTGACAATTATTAGTTTATGATGTTATATTTGTTTTGCCAAGTTATGAGATACGAGTTTCATATTACTTTTGGATACGTACTTTGTTATGTGATTTTAAGGAAATGATTTTTGCTACAATGGGCTATTTGATTATAAGAATTATTTTGAATATTTGACCAAACTCATGAGGCAACCTACAATTTGTTATTTGCCTTGTTTTGTTCGGCTTGGAACGTTCCTAAATGCTTATTCCGAATCGTCGAGCTTGACTCATTCCGAATCGTCGAGTCTTTACTTTTGAATTATTTGTTGGAACGTTCCACCCGGCTCATTCCGAATCGTCGAGCTGACTCATTCTGAATCGTCGAGTTTTTTTAGACCATTATGCTGATAATGACTTGTGCCACAAGGTATAATGGTGGTTGTAGGTTGCTAATGAGTCATGAGTTAAATAATGATTTGAGCTTTTGAAAGTATTGTGTTACGAAATAATGTTGATACCCATGTACCTAAAGTTTTCTATTTTTGGAACTTGTGTACAATATGATATAATTATATTATGAATTTGGTATAGTTAAAAGATCGAGATTTGCATCTATTTATTACTCTAAACATTATTGTATTATATTAAGGTTACTTGATCCGGGGTTGATAAGAATACCACTTACTGGGCATAAGTTCATTATTTGTATTTTTCCTCATGTTTCAGAGTAGTTAAGGATATGTGAATAGTACAAGAGACAAGTGGTGGGGTCTCGAATGTGACTTTTAAAACTAGGAGAAAACTTAGTCCTTGTATTGGAGCATATCACGAGTTTTTGGTTATTTGAATATTCCCTTCGACCCTTTGTATTTCTGTAAACCATTGTGCTTGGTTTTGGTGTTTGTGATGCATTTTAGACATATTGCTCTTGATTGTAAATATTTAGTAGTGATGAATTGATGAGTTTGGGAAGAACAAGTTCTTTGTTGTGGAAATTATTATGTATTCAAGTGTTGTTATGAAAGTTTCGAGAGGTATGTATGATTAGACTTCGTATTGTTACAAGTTTTCACGTAACAATATGGCCGGGTCATGTCCTAGAAGTGGAGCGTGATAGAAGGACAAGACCAAGGAAAAAAAACCAAAGAAAACCTCAGGCTGCCAAGTTTGACAAGCTTAAACTGTATATTGTGGTAGTTTTCCTGTAATAAACATTTATTTGTGTACAGCAGTATAGGATATATAACATGAACTCACCTGCGGAGGGATACCCAGCTCCAAGAATAGTGGACCCATTATAAAGCCTCCACCTAGACCAAGCAACCCCCCAATAACACCAGCAAGCGTCCCAGAGAAGCAGTAAAGAATCAGTTGCCCTGCTCGCAAGTTGTAGTCTGAATCACCCTTGGATGAGATCTTTCTCCACCCTTTGTACAGGCCAGTAGCTTCAAACAAAGATACCCCAACAGAAACTGGGATCTGCAGTACATTGCAAGGTCATTTATATTTTTTATGTAGTGTGAGGTAAGGCCCAGAAAACAATGACAGGCTCCATGATGGTGGGGTAATACCAAAAGTGAAGCACATATATTCCAAACAACATACCTGCAACAAATTCACCACCCAGTATAGAGTTGAACAAGTTGATGTATAATTCTGTTACCAAAATACAAGGCTGGTGAGTTCAAAGGATTGCTTTACTGCAGAAATATAAAGAGCAACTGAAAGGATGAAACAAACAAAACCTTGATGATCTGCAGAGCAAGAAATGAAACCCAAACAAAACAGAGAAGTCCAAATTCCTTCCAACAAACATTCTCAATAATAGAGACCTAAATATGAAAAAAAGAAACGTTAGAGGTTTAAAAAATCTTGGGAGATTAGCATCACATTAAATTACCTGTTTTTCAGAAGACTCCTTGGGTATGTCTTGAGTAGCATTGCTAGGGCCACCAGGAAGAAGGTTGTAGTCTCCTTGTCCACCATTTCCTAACAGATTGTAACATGCAAATGTATAATAAAAAACTCACAGCTTTAATCTTTATTATAAATTTATTTAAAAATAAAAACAAACAAACAGAAAGCAAGATCCTTTAAGGTGTTGCCTAAAAAGAAAGATAGCTAACACACCATTTGCTGCTAACTGTCGCACAGCCTCCTAAACCCAGAAAAGGAAGAATCAGAAAAAATAACAATAAATTTAGGAAAAAACTTTGGTATTGGTATAGTGGAGCTCATGATAATTAACCTTTTTCATAATTGTCTCATTCTTCCATGTCTCAACACCTCTCATAAAAGCCATGGTTGATGTGCCTAAAAGAAGCATGCAGAATTAGAATCCTAATTGGAGCAGAGTGAATTCAATTACTACACTTACCTATGAAGAGAAGAATTAGCAGAACTGTGACCATCCAGTCTGCAAAGATCACATTGAAAGTAACTCCAATACTAATTCCAAGCATTAGCATGGGCTGGATAAGCAGTACCAAGTCATAATCAATTATCGGCAAGTCAAGTGTGGGATGCCTGAGCTTAAGGTTATAGTAAACAGTAGAAACTGCAGCTCCCATGATCATACCTGCCAAACCAGAAACATTAGATTAGAATACAATGTTTCTTATTCAGATATTAGCAAGCTTATCAAATCTTCCGATCCTTATAGCTTTTGCAGGCTATGCAATTGTTCAAAGCACAAATCAGGGTTATAAACCATAGATGGATTAGTGGCCAATATAAATGAAATGACAAGTGGTTATCTAATTCAAGTAAATCAATTGCCAGGCATTGAATTTTTTTAATTGGAAAACAAAATCCTGACATTACTATTACTGAGCACACCAAGAGGAGAGGTTGAATCAAGTTAAACACCATGGAAATTAAAAATGGGATATCCGCTCCAATTAATTGCTGAAGAAAAGAAGCTTGTAACAAAATAGTTAATCTTACACTTTGAAATTGCTGTTGCTGATTTCGCATCAAATCCTATAACAAGGGTAAGCATGGGTACAAATATGCCACCACCTCCAACACCACCTACACTGCCAAATGCTGCCCCCAAGAATCCAATTATGCTGCCTAGAACAATTCTCCAATCAAATTTCATTTCCTGTAAGAAGATAGAAAGTCAATAGAATTAGAATCTTCCAATTTAAAACTAGTGAACAGTAAAGTAAAACAGCAATATCACATAATGGTAAATACCATAATCCAATGAATTTTAAAACACAAGAGATGATTGCTTAATCCATTATTATCCGGGGTCAAAAGACAGAAAAATGAATGATTCCACACAAATGTATATGTACCTACTAAACCATATTAATCTTCTACTCTGCACCCCATCAAAGCCACCTCCAATCATCTATGAACCATTACAGAAGAAAACAATTCCAAAACTAAAAGACTCCAAAAACCATTATCAACCAAAAAAAAAGCAAAATATTGCGAAGAATTACGTACCGGCCAAACGTGCTCGTAACCGGATTCACTAGGCTGCCACAAGAACTTGGCAAAATCCGCATCTGCGTAGTCGATAACGTTGCTGCCTCCTATAGCTTCCTTCTTAAAACTCCTCTCAGATGAAACGAACACCGCAGCTAGGAGAAAACTCCAGGATATCGACATCAGGGGCCTCAGAAGCCTCCATTTCCCTCTCACTCCCGCCATTCAACCAGATATTTCCTCACAAAACACAAAATTCAACAAAAATAGAAAAACCGCAACTGCAAACTCCACTCTCTCTCTCTCTCTCTGTGTCACGCGTACACACAGTTTACGTGTGTGAAATGATGCATTTGAAGAGAGATAGGTGAGCAGTCATCAGTCAGCATTTGAAGAGATAGAGACTTGGCTCTATTTGTGGTGGTGACTGAGCTGGCCTTGTTTGAATCCCTCCAATTACTAATTTCAATGTACAACCTATCAAATCACTTATAATTAGTGCAAGAGAGCCCCTTGCATATAGTATACTACGTACTCCCATTACATCACCAATACATAATAGGTTGATTACGAGCTTTTCACAAAACATATAATATTTAATTACTAAGTTTAATATTACGAAAAATTAAAATGTAAATAATTTTAAACAAGTCTTGGTTAACCAAATCAAATACTCACTCTGTCCCATGTTATGTGTATTAACCATGTTTGATTGAAGTTATTTTTAATTCAATTTTTCATAATATTAAATTTAGTATTAGTAAACTTAATATTTTAACGTCGGTTATACACTAATAACTGATGTTATAAATAAAAATTAAAAAAAAATTAGTAGAGTAACCTACGGCGTCAGTTATATAAATAACTGACGTCATAGAGCATTTTAGTTTTTTTTTTTTTTTTAATTTTTAAATTTCATATACAACGTCGGTTTATAGGAAAATCGACGTCGTAGTGTAGTTATTATTTATATTTAATAGCTTTATATTTAATAGCGATACGACATTGTATCGCTTCTTAATTAAAAAAATTTAACCCTACGATGTCAGTTATATAAATAACTCACGTCATAGAGCATTTTAGTTTTTTTTTTTTAATTTTTAAATTTCATACGAGTCGTAGTGTAGTTATTATTTATATTTAATAGCGAAACGACATTTGCTGGTTATATAGTTGACATCGTATCCAGTGACGGAGCTGCCTTGGGGGTAGTGGGGGCACAAGCCGCGAACACCAGTTACCTTGGCTCAATACATGCCAAAGGTACGTGCTTCATCAACATGAGACAAATATTCTTGGGGTTGGCTTGAATACTAAGGAAAAACATGTTGAAGTTGGAGAATGTTCATTTCCTGTGGTCGAAGGAAGCGACGAGATTCAAGTCCACAAGGCTACATCTTTCACCACCGAGATAACATTCAAAGATGAAGATCTATTACTGGGTGGAACACCTCACAATCTCCCACTGTTTGTTGAAGGTTATGCTCGCGAGCAAAAGATTAAAAGAAATTTGATTGATCAAGGATCGTCCGTGAATATTCTATCACTCCGAGCTGTGAAAAAACTTGGTATTTAAACTGATGAGCTCTCCCAAAGCCGCTTGATGATTCAAGGATTTAATCAAGACGGGCAAAGAGCCTTGGGTATTATTAGACTCGATCTCAGGATCGGATCTTTGAGTTCAAGTACTTTGTGTTATGTGATAGATGCAAGGACATCCTACAATTTGTTGTTGGGTCGACCTTGGATACATGAGAATGGAGTAGTTCCTTCATCATGGCACCAATGCTTAATGTTTGAGAAAGGCGGTGTGATAGAGAAGGTCGTCGCCGATGAAATCCCATTCACCGAGAGTCATACTTTGCAGATGTGAAATTTTACTTAAAGAAACAAGTTGTTGAAGACGACGTTGATAAGAACAGTAATGATACACCTCCCAATCTGAAATGGAAGGATAAACAAGTCGTAGACCAAAGTCAGTGTGACAAGGAACTTGTTTTCCCACTAACAAGAATTGAACCATTAAAAGCTACTCCGGTCAAGCCGTTGGAAGATCAAGTGCGGGTGGGAACAAGTTAGACATTGCCCGAGAAACGCACAGATGGTTTTGACCCCAATGCCTATAAACTCCTATTTAAAGCAGGCTTCGACCCCAAGGAACCGCAAAAATTGGGTAGGTTCATTCCAGAAGCCCGTGGTAGAGGCAAGTCAAACCAGCAGGAGCCACATGCACGCAAAGGATTTGGCTATGTCCCCCCAAAACCGGTGCGAATCTTTATTAACAGAGCCACAAGTAATTGCATCACCTCTACTGATGAGGAAGAAGGTGATAAAAGGCAATCTGTTTTTGATAGAATTGGCAAGGCAGAATCACGACAATCAGTCTTCAGTACACTTGGATCGGGGCCTAGACCAGCTAAGAGAAAATCGGTACATGATAGAATTGGACCTACTCAAGTTCCAAAGAAATCCACCAGCTCGCCTACTGAAATAGAGCCATAAAAAAGGCTTAGGAGCACAGTTCCATCTCGTATGAGACGAGAAGATGATATTCAGGTTTCATGTGGTGAAATTTTGAAAGTTCAGCCAAAAACCATTGAACATACTCGAGTACAAGCGGCAAAAGAAGGTAACGTTGATTTAAGTTGTGAAGTGACGTCAAGTCAAGACGAGGTGGCATCATCATTTCATATCACATTATGTGATGAGACCCCGATTGAGGGGGAGGACGCAGAAGAGGCACCCCATGAGTTAGAGGAAGGGGTACGGGCCGCAATAGATGAATTAAAGGAGGTTGATCTGGGAACTCCTGAGAATCCTCGGCCTATCTTCATCAGCACACTCCTTTCTAATGAAGATGAAAAAATCTATGTCGAACTGTTGAAAGAGTACATTGATGTCTTTGCATGGACGTACAAAGAGATGCCAGGGTTAGACCCAAAAGTGGCTGTGCACTACTTGGCAATGAAAAAGGCATGTCGTCCAGTCAAACAAGCTCAACGACGCTTTCGCCCTGAACTTATTCCCACAATTGAAGGAGAAGTCAACAAACTCATAGAAGCTGGATTTATTCGCGAAGTGAAGTATCCAACTTGGATATCCAGCATTGTGCCTGTGCGGAAGAAGAACGACCAAATCCTTGTATGCGTTGATTTCCGGGATCTTAATGTGGCATGCCCGAAAGATGACTTCCAACTTCCCATCACAGAGTTAATGATAGATGCCGTGACTGGGCACGAGATCATGTCATTCATGGATGGCTCCTCTGGTTACAATCAGATTCGCATGGCGCCGAAAGATGAGGAGTTGACAGCGTTCCGAACGCCTAAAGGCATCTACTGCTACAAAGTGATGCCCTTTGGTTTGAAAAATGCATGTGCTACATACCAAAGGGCTATGCAGAGAATATTTGATGACATGCTTCACAAAATGGTGGAATGCTACGTCGATGACTTGGTTGTGAAGTCAAAACTTCGCACAGATCACTTGGGACATTTAAGAAAAGTCTTTGACCGCTTGCGAAAGTTTCAACTTAAGATGAATCCCTTGAAATGTGCTTTTGGGGTTGCTACTGGAAAGTTTCTTAGGTTCACTATTCGACATAGGGGCATCGAGATCGAACAAGCTAAGATCGACACTATAATGAAGATGCCTGAAACAAGAAACCTTCATGAACTTAAAAGCTTACAAAGGAAGTTGGCATACATCCGAAGGTTTATATCAAACCTAGCGGGAAGATGTCAACCCTTTAGTCGGTTAATGAAGAAAGGCATTCCGTTTATATGGGATGATGCGTGCAAGAACGTGTTTGAGAGTATCAAGTCATACTTGATGAAGCCGCCCGTGTTAACTGCTCCTATACACGGTCGCCCACTAATCCTTTATATCTCCGCCCAAGAACACTCTGTAGGTGCTTTGCTTGCTCAAGAGAATGACAAGGGGAAAGAAAATGCCCTCTAATATCTCAGTAGAATGATGACACCGAACGAGCTAAAGTACTCCCCAATTGAGAAGCTATGTTTGGCGCTGGTATTCGCCATTAAAAAGCTCAAACACTACTTTGAAGCTCATACCATTCAACTTGTGTCGAAAGCAAACCCAGTAAAGTATGTTATGGCGAAGGTCGTTCTCTCTGACCGCCTGGCAAGGTGGTATTTATTGTTTCAACAGTTTGAAATCGTCTATGTGCCACAAAAGTCTGTCAAAGGGCAAGCTTTAGCCGATTTCTTAGCAGATCACTCGATACCTACTGAATGGGAGTTATCTGATGATCTGCCTGATGAGGATGCACTTATCATTGAAGTCCTACCCCCATGGAAGATGTATTTTGATGGAGCGGCACATAGATGAGGGGCAGGAGCTGGAGTTGTCTTCATCACTCCAGAAGGTGAAGTGCTGCCATATTCATTCACCTTGATAGAGCCCTGTTCAAACAATGTTGCTGAGTATCAAGCATTGATACTTGGGCTAGAGATAGCGGTTGACATGAAACAACTGAGAATTAACATTTATGGAGATTCAAAGTTGGTTGTTAACCAAGTGATGGGTCTGTACGAAGTGAAGAAACCAGAGTTAGTCTCGTACAACAACTACGCGAAGATACTCATACAATGGCTGGGTGACGTCATGATTGAACATGTACCGAGGAAAGAAAACAAGCAAGCTGACGCCTTAGCCGCATTGGCTTCAACTATTGCTCATCCTACAACTCGAGTGCAAGTATGTCAAAAGTGGGTAGTTCCACCTAGTTTCAATGAAGATGGCTCAGTTGATGAAACTGTCGAACTCCCTACTACTTCCGTTTATGACATTAGCAAAGATGACTGGAGGCAGCCGTCGATTGATTACTTCACTGATGGGAAGTTACCAGAAGATCCTCGCAAGAGGGTGGATATAAAGCTCCGAACTCCTCGCTTCATCTACTATAATGAGACGTTGTATCGTCGTTCATTTGATGGAGCCTGGCTCCGATGTCTAGGAGAAGAGGAGGCATTAAAAGCTATGCAAAAAGCTCATTCTAGGGTCTGTGGTGCGCATCAGTCCGACCTTAAGTTGCACTTCCACATTAAACGAATGGGCTATTATTGGCCTACAATGGTAAAGGATTGCATAGACTATGCTCGAAGGTGCCTGACTTGTCAATTTCATGCAAACTTTATCCATCAGCCACCAGAGCCTCTACACCCAACAGTCGCATCTTGGCCGTTTGACGCTTGGGGACTTGATGTGGTTGGCCCAATTACGCCCAAGTCGTCTGTAGGGCATGCATACATATTGGCCGCCACTGACTACTTTTCAAAGTGGGCAGAAGTCGTGGCATTAAAAGAAGTGAAAAAGGAAAATGTGGCCGACTTCCTCCGTGTCCATATCATCTATTGATTTGGCATCCCGCGATATATCTTAACTGATAATGGGAAACCATTTGACAATAAATTGATGGACAAAATCTGCAAGGTTTTTGACTTTCAGCAGCGGAACTCCTCAGCGTATTACGCAGTTGTGAATGGGCTTGCGGAAGCTTTTAACAAGACCCTATGCAATCTATTGAAAAAATGGTCTCAAAATCGAAACGTGATTGGCATGACAAAATGGAAGAAGCGTTATGGGCATATAGAACCACATACCGCACACCTACTCAAAGCACTCCATATTTTTTGGTGTATGGTGTGGAAGCAGTCTTGCCTCTAGAGCGCCAAATACCTTCTTTAAGGTTGGCCATACAAGAGGATCTCACTGATGAGGAAAATGCTAAGTTACGCTTGGCTGAGTTAGAAGCCTTGGATGAAAAATGGCTGCAAGCTTAACAGAGCTTAGAATGCTATCAAGCTCGTATGTCAAGAGCCTTTAACAGAAGGGTGAGGACCCATTCCTTTCAAATTGGTGACAAGGTCCTAGCTGTTCAAAGGCCAATCATTATGACACGGAAAACCAGCCACAAGTTCACTCCAAAATGGGATGGTCCATATGTGGTTCAAGAAGTATACACCGGTGGGGCTTACAAGTTGGTCAGTGAAGATGGTTTGAAGGTTGGCCCAATCAATGGGAGATTCTTAAAGCTCTACTACCCTTAAACTTAGGGTATCAACACAAGTCATGGAAATTTGACGAATGACATATCCACCAAAGTGTTGCACGTGGTTAAAACTGCTAAAACATCTCGCTTGTCTATGAGTGGGCCCAAGTCATAGACGCTCCTGACCCGCATGAGCTTAAATTGTGCACGGTAAACTCCTGGCCCGCATGAGTTTAAACTGTGAACGGCCCTACCTATTCAAATGGTCTTTTGAACTACGTTTGACTTGATCTCCTTCGCAGGAGTACGTAGGCAGCTTAGAAACACTTTCTCTTCTAAGTTCAGTCATAATTAAAATAAATCCTTTTGTGTCAAGTCCGTTCGAAACAACTTAGATTCATTGAAGTTTAATCATTTCATTGCATGTTATGATTTAAAGTAGATTCTCTCGTTAGTTGATTTCGGAGTAACTCATTTGGGGTTTATTCAAGCTCATTTTTACACTTGTGATCAAAGAAAATTGTTTGCAAGTCTCGTGAAAAGGAAAAAATAATGAGTTTAACTCATGTCGAAGTCTCGTTTCAAAAGAAAAGAACTCATAGAAAGTTGAAATAAAAAAGCATAAACTAAAGGAGTACGACATCTAAACATCAAAGATCTACACTATTCGAAAGTTCATCAAGTCTTCTTTGTCTGCTTCTAGATCTTTCTTCGCTAAGGAAAGCTTATCTTCATCTTCATCTGTCAACATGGGAGTCTCCTGAATGTGTTTCACTGTTTCTTCAGTAGAATTCACAACCTCTTGTGATGTGTTGCGCTGTTCTTGAGCCTTAGTCACAAGTTCTTGGAGCTTTGGCCTTTCATCACGGATCTTTGTCAACTCCTCCCTTGAATCCTTTATGGTCTTCTCAGCCTCCTTTATGGTTTTCTCTGCTTTCTTTATAGCTTCTTCCAGGAGGGTTACTTGTCCGTCAGAATCCTCAAGGATCTTTTGTTTCTCCGATAGAAGGATTGAGTTTCAGAGAGCTTTTGTTGAGCATCCTTAAGAGCACTTTGCGCCAGACATAACTCCGCAACTTGAGTTTCGACTGACATCGCTTCTGAGTGCTTGGACCGCACCTTATCATAATCCTTAGCCTTCTTAAAAAAATATCCACTCTGTTCTTTAAGGATGACAAGTCTACCCCACTATGTTTCATAAGTTGGAGCTATTTCTCAACACTTCCTTTGAAAGAAGAAACACTTTCAGCTAGAGTTTCCTTTAACTTCTCGCAAATATCATTCCAAATGCCTGCGATCATGGCCATATACCTTGACATGAAGGAATCTGCACCAGGAATAATAGAGACATGGGACGGTTCCGGTCGTGCTTCTTTGTGAGATGGGCTTGAGGGCAGCGGTGATTGATGAGATGCTACCACTTGATTAAGGGATTCATAATTGTCGCTATGTTCCACCTCGCCTATAGAAGAATGTTGATTCGACGACAGGGCGTCATTATTGACATGTAGCCCAGCAGAACCCTATAAAAGGAATACATATATCAATAAGGCTAAGAGTTTGAATCATTGTGAAAGGGAAAAGTTTAGGAAAGTTTCATAACCTCGTTCGATGGTCTTCTGTTTCGTTTAAAATTGCGATCACTATCAACATCCTCGTCCGAGCTTCGGTGCCTCACTTGCTCCTCCCTTCTCTTTTGGGTTGCATGTTCTGACACTTGATCGTGGGGGGCATCCTGTACTGGTGCTTTGCCTTTTCTCAAAGTATCCAATTGATCCCTTCGCTCTTGAGTTATTCCCTCTTTAACGGTTACGTTTGGGTCACCATTAATGGCTATGTTTTTTACGCGATTCTCAAGGAGATTTGCATGCACGTCAACCAACCAGGCTTTGTAGTTGTCTGAGACATGTTTCTTTGGAATAGATGGGTTCATGGGAAATGTTGCCCTAGACAGAGAGTTAAAATGCTCATATTGGCGATGGAGTCGAAATCCCTCAGCAAGTGTGACGTCGCAGTCATCCGTCAGTAACAAACCAGGGGCAGATGCTTGGTAGAATCCAAACTGACGACTGAAGCGATGGGGTACATAAGGCTTAGCTTTACATTGGCGTCCTTGGCGTAGAACAAGAAAACCAGGGCGCAAACATATGAAATATTCAAAATTCTCTTTGCCCCTCTTGATATGAACCTAGTCCAAGGTTCAAATAAAGATGGAGTATTGTCCTAAGATAGCTCCCAAAGTAAGGATAGAGATGGATCGAAATACCTTAGACCTCACAAGAAACCCTTAGTCTCGAATCCTCAAAGACTTAGAAGAATCCCATTGTAGCTTCAAGTACCTCGATGATGCAATCTTCAATCAACTAGAGTCGGATCTAGTTTCCTTCGATTCAAGAACGAGTCCACGAACCTAAATCTAAGGTTGAAGAAAGGAAGATTGATTCGAGTCCACGAATCAATTTGCTAGTTGAGTCCACGACTAGCCACTAATTGAATCCACAATTAGCTATAAGGTTTCTTACACAAGTGTAAAGAAAAACTTAAGAATTTTATTGAATGAAAGCGTGCTTAGACTGATATGATTGTGCCCTATTTATAGGTATAGGGACATCATTATAATCCTAAATACAATTGGAAAAAGAGTCATAAACCTAATCTAGAAAGCAAGTAAATATAGTCCTATTTAGAAAGGGATTTAAGGAATCCTTTCTAAATACAAACTAGTGGTTTCTCTTTCATGCCAAACAATTTAAAATATTGATGACGAAAAATAATAGGGCTGATTTGGGCCTAATTTAATTCCCAAAATCAGCATTTGAAGAATTATAAAACGCCTTGAGTTCTTCTTCATCTTTTGAAATTGGGCTTGACTTGGATTTCCACCATCTTTGAACATAATCAATGAAGAGTTGCTTTAATTGCTTGGACTTGGGCCTTGTGATTGGCCTAATTGGTACTCTTAATGGATCTTCATTATGTTGCGCCGCATCATCCTCCCCTTCTTGAAAAATGATTCGACCTCGAATCTTATAAGCATTGTCTTTCATCTATGATATCACGTGAAATGGGTCACTATAATACTTTCCTCTATCAAATGGAATTATTTTTGGGCTTTCTTGTTTCTTCCACCAATGATTCCATGTGTCCTGGTTCCTATTATTCTTCCCTTCTTGAAAAGGATTCGTCCTCGAATCCAAATCTTCAATGAAAGACAAATAAGCAAGCTCACTTTGTACTTTATCACGCTCATGTAACTTCTTCTTGGGATGCTTGACACGAGTTGCTCCAATTAACTTTATCCTACAACCAACAAGTGAAACAACTAAGTCTAACAGCACACCACAAAATGTAACAACATGAGAAATATTAAATTTAGCTATTTTTCTAAAATTGACAAGCATAAAATCATTCCTCCTAGAGCTTAAGGTTAAACCAAACACAAAATCCATGGTAAGGCCAAGTAATGATTTAAATGTAGTGTGGTGGTAAGTAGCACAATTATGAACATAAAATTCTACATCTTTTTCCTTCTTTGGCCAATGAAAATATCCATGCAAAACATTATTAGTCTTTTGAACACAAAATTGTCCCTTATGTGAATCAACAATTAAACCAATGCCCAAAACAAAGCAAAAAGTGTCAATCCCATTGACTTTGAACCAAATCCCCTTGTGGAAGTAGTATTTGCCATAAAATGTTTTCCAATGTGCCTTGTAACTTCCCAGTGATTCCTTATCTCTATCAAATAAAGTTTTAGTAAAATAAAAATTAAGGAATCTCGAATGTATGGAAGCAAACAAATTTCTAACACATCTAGCAAGTAGGTCATCAATAGAAACATGGCAAACAAATCTAGAGAATTTTAATGCATGCTTTTGAAATAAAAGTGAGTAGAAAGTGACTCCCCTTCTTTTCTCTTGCTTACTATCCTTTTTAGTTACCAAGAGAGGCTCCACTTTGACACCTTGGTCTAGTCCTTTCAATTGTATCACTAATTGTGGTCCCTTTGTTTGGCTACAAACTGAGTTAGAGGATTGGATTGGCGACTGTAATTCCAAACATAGAGGTTCCACTTTGCTCTCTTTGATTTCTTCTTTCTTCGAGGCTGGTTTGAGAGCTTGCGTCAACCTCAATTGAATTTCTTCTACTTGTTTAGGAGACAAAGTGGGCAAGGCATATCTAACTCCATTCATGTGGAACACATAAGTGTTCCTCATTCCATCATAACTTATTTTTATGTCAAATTTCCATGGTCTACCTAACAAGATATGAGCAACCTGCATTCGGGTAATATCACACAAAATTTCGTCAAAGTAACTGTTAATAGATAAAGGAATAAGAGCCTGCTTGGTTACTCCAACTCCTCTTGCATCAGATAACCATTGCAATGGATAAGGATTTGGGTAATCAAGCAAAGGTAACTGAAGAATTCTAACCATAGCTGCACTAGTCACAGTTGTGCAACTTCCAGAATCTATTACCACAGTACAAGTATTCCCTCTTAATGACCCTTTAGCACAAAATATATTTTCTCTTTGAGACTCATCTTCTTTTAAAGGGTGAACATTCAAAACCTCCTTAGGAACAAGAGTATGACTAGGCTCACTATCAGTATATTCAGGCTCAACATCTAAAGGTATGAATGGTTCCGCCTCAGCATGTTCATTGGGAGTTTCAAAATGGTCACATACCTCATCCTTAGACTTATATTCAAGACAATGAGCAAAATTTTCAAATTGTTTTGTTATCTTATCTACCCTCTTGTTAGGGCAATCACGAGCCATGTGGCCTCTCTCATTACATATATAACAAATCAAATCTCTATCACGCTGAGGCCTCACTACCTCACTTACCTTTTCTTTACCTCTGTCTCGTGAATCATCTCTTGGAGGAGGATGTTCATCACACCTTTGAGGGGTGGAACGACTATTGTTCCATCTTAATTCACCATTGTTGGACTTGTATATTTTCATCTCTTTGATTTTTGCCTCAGATTCACGTGCAACATACAAGGCTTCATAAAGGGTGTCATATCTCTGAATACTCATTCCACCTCGAATTTCTAAGGTGTCATATCTCTGAATACTCATTCCACCTCGAATTTCTAAGTTCTCATATCTCTGAATACTCATTCCACCTCGAATTTCTAAGTTCAATCCATGTAAGAAACGAGCAACAGTTCTTGTCTCTTCTTCGTGTATGTGTCCCTGTTTGAGCAAAATATTTATAGTTTGGTGGTACTCATCAACTGACATCGTTCCTTGCACGGTTCCCTCCAATTTTCTTTCAAGATCATAGAAAAAAAACTTAGGACGAAAGGTTAGGCGCATATCTTCCCTCACTTGAACCCAAGATTCGTAGGGAATAAAATTAGCAACTCTCTCTCTGTTTCTTTTTCACCACCAAGATACTGCATACCCCTTAAAAGATGTAGCAACTAGTCTAATTTTGGAAAGATAAGAATAGTGCATTAAATCAAAAAGAGTTTCAACAGCATTCTCCCATTCTATGTATTCGATTGGTCCTTTCTCAGCAGTAAAGTTAGGAATTTCAAGGTTAATGTTTCCTAACTCTGCAATACGCTGTTGGATCGTTTGACATCTAGGATCCACTCTTCCTGCTAGTGGCAGGTGTCGCTCATCATTATGCAGTGATTGCACTTGATGAGGGTGTTGCTCCAAATTAGTTATTCGTGTGAGTAACCTTTCCATGGCGAAGGTTAGAGCATCTATTCTGGGCTCTAATATCTGAGGTGTGTTTCGAACCTGTTCAGCCATCAATAGAGGAAAAACAAAATATAAAAACAAAAAAAAAATGTGAGTAGTCATGTTAGTTAAACCAAAAAGTTGGCTTGCTCCCTCACTATTCTCTGCTCACGGGTAAGAGGTGGATTATATGGCTCTGGAGGTACACTACACACTCTTACAAACACACACTCTACTCGTGTATCGCTCGGGGTGGCAAATACTCTCACAAGCCTTTTTCCAAAAAGGAAAATTTCTAGTCTGAAACTCAGGTTGATATGGATTCAACCTCAAGGTTCAAGAAAACGTAGCTTTGAAGACTTCACAAGCCTTTGAGATCAAGGGTGTATCGCGAGGTAGGTAATAAAATTGAGAGCAAGAAGCAAAGAAAAAGGACAATACAAGCAAAGAAACTAAGCAATATTTGAAAGAAAAGAGAGAGTAAAGAAAGAAGTATGGCAGAAAGGTATGCAAGACCAATATCAGAAGGTAGACACAATTAGAATGTAACAGGGTTCAAGTGTACCACAACCAAATAGGAATCAAGAAATCCTTCCAACCGTATACTTTTCCCCTTCCTTTTCCCTCCAAGATTCTCCTACCAACCAGATTCATTCCCCAACCTTATTATTTCTCTTTTGTTTTGTTTTGTATTTTTGTTTTTTTTTGTTTTTTTAACTTTCTTGATTTTTTTTTGCTTTTTTTGATTTTTTTTATAATTATCCTCCAAATAAGTAATGAAAATATCACAAAAAAATTTCTGACCAAGAGGACCACACAAGCCCTTCAAAACAGAAATCAAGAATTTCAAGAATCGCCCAGAAAAACAGAAACGCTACCTTGACTTTGAAGATCAATATCTCATATACCGGAATGAATTAACAAGTTTATAATATATCAAAAGAACGCCCAAGAAGAGATCTACAACATATCAAACTTTCACATAAAACTAACCGGCAGATCTCTAGATATAGGTCAATTTCTGAAACTGGTCACAGAATGCGGAAATCTGGACAGGGTGTGCTTTCAACGTGATTGTGCGTAAATGTGCTTTGGATATAAGTAAGAGTGAGATGGATTTGTTTTCTTGACAGAATTTTTGGTAATATGGTGGTTGAGAAGTGTGGGATTTCGTTGATATTGGGTGGGAAAAATTGGGAAACTATTTTGGGATAGTTTTTCAAGAAACTCAAGAACGAATGTCAAGATTCAAGAACACAATCAAGAATGTAAGAATTTTTTTTGGGGGGGTTTTGTGGATGTATATAAGACAAGAAAGGTAAGGTAGGAATGATGTGTTTTTTTTTTTTTTTTGATAAAACCTATGAAACCTAGGAAACCAAATTTGTAATGATTATGAGATAAACCTATGCTCTGAATACCAAATTGATATTAACCTAGTCCAAGGTTCAAATAAAGATGGAGTATTGTCCTAAGATAGCTCGCAAAGTAAGGATAGAGATGGATCGAAATACCTTAGACCTCACAAGAAACCCTTAGTCTCGAATCCTCAAAGACTTAGAAGAATCCCATTGTAGCTTCAAGTACCTCGATGATGCAATCTTCAATCAACTAGAGTCGGATCTAGTTTCCTTCGATTCAAGAACGAGTCCACGAACCTAAATCTAAGGTTGAAGAAAGGAAGATTGATTCGAGTCCACGAATCAATTTGCTAGTTGAGTCCACGACTAGCCACTAATTGAATCCACAATTAGCTATAAGGTTTCTTACACAAGTGTAAAGAAAAACTTAAGAATTTTATTGAATGAAAGCGTGCTTAGACTGATATGATTGTGCCCTATTTATAGGTATAGGGACATCATTATAATCCTAAATACAATTGGAAAAAGAGTCCTAAACCTAATCTAGAAAGCAAGTAAATATAGTCCTATTTAGAAAGGGATTTAAGGAATCCTTTCTAAATACAAACTAGTGGTTTCTCTTTCATGCCAAACAATTTAAAATATTGATGACGAAAAATAATAGGGCTGATTTGGGCCTAATTTAATTCCCAAAATCAGCATTTGAAGAATTATAAAACGCCTTGAGTTCTTCTTCATCTTTTGAAATTGGGCTTGACTTGGATTTCCACCATCTTTGAACATAATCAATGAAGAGTTGCTTTAATTGCTTGGACTTGGGCTTTGTGATTGGCCTAATTGGTACTCTTAATGGATCTTCATTATGTTGGGCCGCATCACCTCTCTTGTTATCACAAAAAAAGAAGTCTCTGCCATTTTGACAAGATGTGCAAAGCCAAGACAGATATTCGCTCTTAAAAATCCTCTTACGGGCATCAATTTTGTCGTAATACTTAGCACCGCCTTCTCCAGAAGAAGTGACCATCTTTGGATACGACGACATGAGGCTAGGGGTCTTGAAGTGAGTATTGAAGTAAGCTGATAGCCATCCATATACATAATGGATGGGGAAGGGAGTGCCCATTTGACCAGGAGAGATAGACTCTAAAATTGAGTTTAACCCATAGTAGATGCTGGCAAGGACTGGAGGTGCGAGGCATACCTTAATCCCTTTCGCCATTTTGCACGCCATATTAAAAGTCTCAGGGCGAATGGTTGCCGTTGGGTTGCCCGGTAGTACGAACATACAAAGCCAACATGCCAGAAATGCTGCTAAGTAGACTTCCTGTTCAAGATTTTGAGGGATGTTTAGTTCGATGAAGGGTGCTTCATTCACGTGTGACCATCTAGGAGCAGCTTCAAGGATCCCGCTTGGGTTGTGAGTAGCCTTTGGTCGAGATTTCTTATTCTCTTTTCGAGGTGGAGGAGTTGCATATCTTCGGGTTTTCCTGCACCAGAAGTCGATCCATCTGGACGCTTGAACATAGGTGGTGTGATCTTCTTGTTGAGTTAAATGGAAGAACGCCTCGAATAAGCACGCACAACATTTGTATGAGCCCTTGTCCAAGTCCAAGGCGTTTGGGATGCGCTCATCGTAAATTTCCCCAAGCAATGGCAACCCACCAAGCATATACAAATCTCGTAGTGATATAGACATCTCGCCGGAGGAGGTAATCAATGTGTTGGTTCGTTGGCACTATGCTTCGCAAAAAGCTTGGACAATGTCAACATTGCGATCATATGTGAATAATGACGCGAACACAACTTCATATATCATGCCTTCCCTTAGAGGTTTTCTGAAAAAGTTAAGTGCATCTTCAGCGCATTCCTAGTATCCTGGCGTGTAAATGAATTCACCTTCAAAATCGATGTCTTTACCCCACTTGACCTCATCATCAATTATGCGACTCCCCAGCGTGGGAAGGATGTCTGTGGATGGTTCGTGTTTCAATCCTGATTGCAAGGTCCACACCTTGGACGGAGGGAGGTCATACTCAGGAGTCCAATTGTGTTCGTGATATGACATCGTGAGCTTTGGCGGTGAAGGGGATGCAAGGGGTTGATTGACGTTCAATGTGACTTTATGGTCGCTCTTGGTGCTTGATATCACCAATTTCCTTTGTCCTTCGAACCATTGGTCTTGAAATTGCTCCATTTTTTGAGTCGTGTTGGGATTATTGAGAAAATTCACTGTAAAAAAGAGTAATGATAATAATGATTAAAGCTATTATTATCATCATCATTATTAACAAAGTTATTATTATTATTATTATTATTATTGTTATTATTATTATTATCTAAGGTATAATATAATAGTAATAATTAACTTTGTTGTTATTTAGAGTTATGGAAATTAAGAAGTAAAAACAGAAGAAAAAGCAAAACACAAAAGATCAAAAGCAAGAAAAACGAAAGAAAAACAATAAGAAAAAAACAAAGCAAAAAAAAACGTGAAAACAACATTTAAAACAAAAAACAAAAAACAAAAAGACAAGAAAAAACGAAACACAGAGAAAAGAAAAAGCTACATCAATTATATATTATAATTGGTTATGCATTTTTATGCACAATTATAATATAAGTCCAGTGTTGGTATATTGTGTACAGTAAGATGCGATGGGTGGGACCCAATAGAGTTAATGGTTTCTTCCATTCCCCATAAAGCTGGCGCCTGGCGGTAGTAATTTAGGTGTTTCAGTAGCTTTAATTCCTCAAGGAAAACAACCCGCTATTCTGCTCAAGTACATTAAATTTGTGGATTTCCCCCTCCTAGCCGAACTACTGGTAAAAAAAATCCAACGGCGAGGGACTCTGCTAGTTTCATCGACGGGAAAGATGGATTCCAGTTTTTTTTTTGTGTGTTTTTCTCCGATGACGGCAATAGGGGAGAAGCTCCGCGATGCGATCCAACGGCAACGAAAGCAGATGCCGGTAGAAACGTAGCAGCAACTTCCAGTAGGCGATGGAATCTTAAGAAATTTCAACCCAGTAGCATCGACGGTGAAGAACAATTCTCTGACGATGGTGAGCAGTCTGCAGCGAAACTCCGTCAACAACGGAAATCCGTCTACTCCGAGTAGAAACCCACGCTCCGACAGTATCATTGATACCGCACTCCGGTGGTTGTTCTACTCGGCAGACTTCCCGTTGCTCTTCGTTATAGCAATTTGACGGTGGAGGAGGAAGACTTTGGCGGTCCCAGATGAAGAACTCCGTCAATAACGAGGTCTGTGCACTCCGAGTAGAAACCCACGCTCCGACGGTATCATCGATACCGCGCTCCGGTGGTTGTTCTACTCGGCAGACTCCCCGGTGTTTTTTTTATTGGGTTTGTGAACTCCGTCGATTCTGAGTTCTTATTGTTCTTGAATGCTCTTCTTACCCCTGTAAATGAAAATGCATATAGGAGAGATCGTAAGAAGTAATTTACCTGATTGAGAAGTGGATCGTGAAGGTTTTTTTTTCTTGCTCTTCCTTGATCCCCTGTTTCGTTGATGGGTGTGAATGTAGATGTGTAGAGACATCTATTTATAGTGTTTGGTGAAGGGGTTGTAGTTGAGTTGGATTAGGAGTCTACAATACTAATGAGATTGAGAAAAACCTTTGTAGCAGTGATAGGGCTCTTCTACGCGGCTAGAATTATGCGGGAGATAAGCTTGGGTTGATTCAATTGGTTATTGACGATCAAAGAGTTTGAATGTCTTTAGGGTTTTTTTTTTGATTTTAATGGTTTAGACATACTAGCAGTCAATTTGGTCTTGGTATGTTTGGGCTTATGAATGCATCTGACCAATTTTGTTTTTGGGCTCATGAAGTGTTCAAGCGTATAATTGGGCCACAAAGCTAGAATGCACTACGATTTTTTGTAATTAAAATGATTTTGGATTGCTTGAAATGCCCAGACATACATTTGCGCCTGAACATGAATTTTTGCTTTGAGTATGGATCATCAAGCTTATTGGGTTGATTAAAATTTGATCAATTATTTGACCCATTGACCAAGGTTGTGTCAAATTTTAAATTTCAAGACTTTCTCGCTCCAAGCGCGTCAAGCAGCATGTCCCGACGAGTCTTGAGGGGGCAATTTGTAGACATAGAAAATTCGAGCTCGAAAAATAGACCGATTAAATTATTATTGGGCTCAGTATGAGATGGATTAATGGACCAATTTAATTAATTGAGCCCATAGTAATTAAATTAAGTTGATTAGCCCAATTAAATTGATGTTGGGTAATTGAATTAATGGGCCAAGCCCGATTCATATTTGAATTTAATAATAATTATAATTATAATTTATATATAATTTTATTATATTTGAATTTAATAATTATAATTAATTTGAATTTGAGTTAGATGATAGAGTTTTGAACATGGACTTAATTGTGGCAATGTTCATTCTCTTAATTAATTAATTAATTAATTATTTATTTATTTAAGGAGTTTGTTGAGGGAAGTTGGTTACACACTCCACTATAAATAGAGCCCCTCATTTCCCATTAGAAAGACACCTTGAAGATTGAAGATTTGAGAGCTGTGAAGGCATTGAAGGCATCTTTGAAGCAGTTAGAAGTTAGAGACTTGAATCGTTTAAAGATCTTGAAGCTTGGCGGTTTCTGTTGAAGTTCATGCCACTTGAATCCCGGAAGGCCACGCCATTTGAATCCCGGAAGCTACGCTGAATCCCGGAGGCTACGCTACTTGAATCCCGGAGGCTATGCCACTTGAAACCCGGAGGCACTTCAGTAGAACACGTTAGTGAAGAATCAGAGGACTATATAGAGAATTTGTACCCGCACCTTCAATCATACACACACTGTAACCCGATATTGTGAATATATACAATTTCGAATTTTTTGTGTTTATAGGGCCTATGATTATTATAGGTAAACTCTCGTTTTTATCTCACAATTGCATAATGTCAATCCTCTTGTTCAAATTTGAGAACATATATTTGCTCAAATTTGCTTTAATTTATGACCATGTGAACCATCATAATATTCTCATTCGTCATAATTACAGACCATGAAGTGAGTCTCTAGAATATGTTGACAAGGATTGGTAAATTATGACATGGTTTTGTTCGGTTGCAATTATTGTTGCTAAAAATACCCTTGTAATAACGCTTATATGCCTTCTAGAAATCCCTGAAGGATTCCTTTCCTAAACTGCATCTAATCAGCTATACACAATTGTGTCCCAAACTTACGCTATCCAACTAGTTGAGGGCAAACCTCATATATCTTTGGCCTAGCAACAAAGTATGCTTAGCGTGTGGATATAAAAAGCACTGAACATATGGGTGTCACACCCTGATGTATTTTGTTGAAACATAAATTGAATAGTACAATGCTGAAACCCACTAAATTGCGTTGCCTGAAGCAAACACTGTTGTTGGTCATATCATATTTATGACCCACCTTTTCCCTTTGAATGCTCTTTATATCGAAACCTCTACAATTTCTTTTTACCATTATTTGTAAGGTTCATCTTGTGAGCTCCGGTAGAGCCTCACTTTTACTCTACCAGTTTAAGTGACATTATGTCAATTGGTTTTCATGACAAAAACAATTCATGAACATACCTTATCATAACCCAAAATTTATATCTATCCCAAAAGTGATAGACTCTTCCTCTATAAATTACAATAGTAATTCTATTGCAAGATCCTCAATATTTTGAATGAATGCATGATCTAGGTTCAGCAGAAGATCACTATCTCTCAGTGGTGATAGTTCACCCTACTATGACTGATCATCAGTAAGATCATTTTGGTCATACTACGAGGACTAAGAAATTAACAATTTGTTCAAATATATTATCTCGATGCTGTATGCATCTGGGTCAAACCAAATTATCCACATCATCTTACAATTATTTGATATTCATTGCTTTAATTTTATTAAAGCTATTTTGGCACTTTTGAGGAATCATACTGTACTTATGATTATCATTTGGCGTGCCAAATGTTATGTTAAGACCCACACAGGTATTGACGTTTTTGGGGACATCATACTTGATATATTTTAATTCAAATCTACCTCACTGCATATCAACATCAAAATCCCTCATCAACCTAGTACGTGTGAAACATTTCCCAATCTGCATTACTATTCTTAGTCTGCAGTCCAATTCTTATATCACCACCATTGCGTATCTTTATGGGCTATAACACTCCGTCTGTTTACATAGAGCTCATGATAGGAAATCAATAAATACGCTGACTGCATACTGAAGATCTGTTTCACTGCATTAGGGGGAGATATACCCAAATTTAAATGCCGAGAAATCCCATAAAATGGAATGATCTTCATTATAATCCACGTACTAGTAAAACTGAACTAGAAGTTCAGTAGATAATCTATTTGCGATATTAGCAAATAATCTGCCAAATGTATACCAATAACGTATAGATGCATTGATCATGTTGATCAGAAAAGAGTTATAAGGTCTCATATATAATCCCCAAATTGGACCAAATAATATGTATCTCGATATTCCTTGACGCCAGTAGTGTAAGGAGATCTATCGGTTTAAGAGATATGAATACTAGATCTAGTAAAGAAGCATTGTCACTGTTGTCCTAAAAAGGAATTATGTCCAGAAGATAAAACCTTAGTAAGGTGCACCAAACAAACATAATACTAGGGATGCAGAACAATCAGATCTTAATACTTGGGAAATGTCAACGATCTGATTAAATTGCCATAAATTTGGGAGAAAATTATATAGTTGTCAACAACATGCGCCTATATTATTGCTCATTTAAATAAACTGGATCCAGGTGAGGTGCCAGACGCATCCTCATTATTTAATATTTAAAGGAGCAATTACGGCATAGCTCGACTCGCTGAAATAAATTTTCTTGATAAAACGTACACCATTGAACGTTAACCCTGTTGGTTACAAATGGGTGTTTGTACGAAAGAGAAATGAAAAATGATAAGGTGGCATAATAGCGAGTGTTTGTAGCACATGGGTTCACGTAGAAACCCTTGATTAATTTTAATCAAATCTCCCATGTACGATGATTAAGTTCCGCTATACAAGATAATTGGAAGAATAAACTTAGATGTGAAGCTAATAAACGTCGTGACCATATGACAATAAGGTCAATGGACACTTGGACAGTATGATTTTTATATGACCTTAGCACGAATCATAATTGACTGAGTAATTCTCCTTTTGAGAAAGGAATTATGTGTCAATATGAATTCTTTAAAGGATTGCGAATAGAGTTATTACCCTCATTTCGAAGGGATAATATGTACCATAAGTATTCTTTATTGAGTTGTAAATGAGCATAGAATTACTAAATTTGATATGTTTATTTGAGAAATCCTTAATGGATCTATAATTCTCAAAATAAATATTGCAACATGTTTGTTGTTGAAGTACAAAGGCTTTACTTAAATAGTAAAGCAATTAACTGAGTAATTTCCTCCTGAAGTAGGAAAATGTAAATATACTGTTAGTACTGGTTGAGGGGCTACAAATTGTATTGTTTACTATCTCAACTTATGTTGGTGTTATAAACATCATAAAGAGCTTAATGCTATTAGCTAATGTTCTCAAGATGAATTTTATAAATAAAGGACTTGGAAAACCAAGTATTACCTCAACCTGCAGATCGAATATTTCCTTGAAAGGAATTTTATAAACTAATTTGTCTATTTTGGAAAAATGTCTTTTGACACTTTTTGTATAAAGATAAGTACCATTGACTTATCACACCAATGATTATCGAATAATCTCTTGAAGTAGATAAAGAACCATTTAGACTTAAAAAAGATAATGGGGATATTTTGAGACTTGAAGTCCATTACTTCATTACTATTGGAGCACTACTGATAGACGCCAAAAGTACCTATTTTTCTATAACTTGTTAAGTTGTTTTCCTGTTTAAATTAAGCCTTAAAGAGTGCAATTACGTGTTTTTGTGCTATTTCCCTAACAAATTGCAAATGAGTCTTGTGTGGAGTGTTTTGAAGAATGCTACAGGAATGGAGGCTGAAATCAACCAAAAAGGGAGCATAAAACCATTGAAAGGAAGAATCAATCCACATGGGAACATACAAAGACCAAACCGGAAACAACAAAAGGAAACAAAATGAAGAATCCACGCCCACGAGCCTCACACGCGTGTGAGCTGGTGTGGAATCATTCCAGAGAGTCCCCACGCCAGTCCACACGCGTGTGGCAAACGTGGGGCAGCACCAGAAACTTGCGCGATGTTTTAGTATTTAAGGGACATTTCAGCTAGGTTTAGGGGGTCCTTCTTCACATTTTTCTATTCTACATTTTAGGTTAGGTTTAGATAGGATTAGGAAAAGAGGAGAAGTTCCTTGGAGAAGAGAACTAGATCTCCATAACCTCGAAGATCTTTTGGGTAACTTCTTTCATTAAGGATTTATTTTCTCTTTGGCTTCCTCTTACTTTTCCTTCTTCCTGGAAGTTGTTTGCTTTATATATTGCTTTTGTAGATATGTCTTCCTATTTTGATGCTTTGATGATATTGAAGCCTATGAGAGGCTAATCCCTAGGATAGGGGCTAGATTGAATGGATGATTGGTGTTTATGATCTAAATTGATAATGAGTTTGATTTCTTTGGGGAATGTTGAATCTGTGTGTATGTTTTTGTATGATCTTGTTGGATCGAGGGCCCCGATCTCTCCAAGAGTATAGGATCATCTCTTTGGCGAGATATCGCAAAGAGGTGTAGCCCACTACTCACATCTCCCGCTCTCAATCTGAGAAGATGAGATCCGGAGGGAACTTGTAGACAAGGTGTTTGATAAAATTCCCCAACCGACTGAGGATTAGGAGCTTGAGTGTGACGCCACTCAAGACTATGTGTCGAGCTCCTTCAATCATGACTCCATAGAAATCAATACTCTACTTTATTCCCTTAACCAATCTCCATGACATCTTAGCCCCATCCGCTTTTATTTTCCGTTGTTTATTCCTTTATTTCACTATCCCTTATCCTTTGAACAAATCCTTTTTATCAAAAATCCCTTTGATCCATCTTAATAGTTACTCCAAACTAACCCAGATAGCAAAGCCTTATATTCTCCTATTTGTCATCCACGAGAGATACGACACTCGGGGAGTTTATGACTCTTCGTTTTATCATTAACACCCTCCATACCTTTACAATCATCCACTCACCCCATACAAACAAAACCAATGTCAAAATGGCGCCGTTGCCGGGGATGGCAAACGGTGAATTTGAAGTTTTATTATCTTGAGTTATTTGGATAACTTGTTTACTTTCTTTTCCTTTGTTTATTCATTGTTACTATGTAACACCCCGAAATTTTGTAAGTATTTTTTTTAAAAAAATATTATTATTATTCTTGAAATATTTATGTTTTATGTTGACAAAAAGAATTTTTGAAAAATATTATTTATGACAAAATATATTTTCAAACGTATATGGATATATATATTTATTTCAAAAACAATCCACAAGTATTAATTTTGCTTGATGGATAAAACCTTAAAATTTATGTGAGACTTCTTTGGTTCGAATCTGGGTAATATCTTATTTATTTTGAAAGCATATCATTGCTACCAGAAAATGTTGAATATCTTATTTATTTTGAAAGCATATCATTGCTACCAGAAAATGTTGAATATCTTATTTATTTTGAAAGCATATCATTGCTATCAGAAAATGTTGAAATATATATATGGTATGCTCATATTATGCTTTGATGGCCGTGTATATATACATATAAATGTTAGTGTGCTGTGTATATATATAAATAATGTTTATATTAATATGTAATTAGGAATTTGGTTAAAACATCCTTTTAATCAGGGAAAATTTAAATGGGAAGACCAAAAATTTGGGAAATTGGCTGTTATTAACAAATATATTTTAATAATAATGTATAAATAATAATAAATATAGTAAGTAATTAAGTGGGAGGAATGTTACCTGTACCCATTTACCTTCATCTTCTCCACGAGAAAGCCAGAGAAAGAAAAAAGGGAGAAACAAAGAAAAAGAGAGAGGGAAGAAAGAAGAGAAAAGAAGAAAAGGAAAGAAGGAAATGTTTTACCTGCCATGTTCTTCACCTTCTTCATCACCATCTTCACGTGCAGAACCGAGAGAGATATAGAGAGAGAGAGAGAGAGAGCCAGCGGGTGGCGGTGGTGACAACGACCGGCGTACACACTGCTACGGCGACCTCAGATGCATGGCAACAGAATGGCAGGCACCGGTGGTCATCGTGGTGAGTGGCAGCAGCGGCAAGGCAGGNAATATCTTATTTATTTTGAAAGCATATCATTGCTACCAGAAAATGTTGAATATCTTATTTATTTTGAAAGCATATCATTGCTATCAGAAAATGTTGAAATATATATATGGTATGCTCATATTATGCTTTGATGGCCGTGTATATATACATATAAATGTTAGTGTGCTGTGTATATATATAAATAATGTTTATATTAATATGTAATTGATAGACGCCAAAAGTACCTATTTTTCTATAACTTGTTAAGTTGTTTTCCTGTTTAAATTAAGCCTTAAAGAGTGCAATTACGTGTTTTTGTGCTATTTCCCTAACAAATTGCAAATGAGTCTTGTGTGGAGTGTTTTGAAGAATGCTACAGGAATGGAGGCTGAAATCAACCAAAAAGGGAGCATAAAACCATTGAAAGGAAGAATCAATCCACATGGGAACATACAAAGACCAAACCGGAAACAACAAAAGGAAACAAAATGAAGAATCCACGCCCACGAGCCTCACACGCGTGTGAGCTGGTGTGGAATCATTCCAGAGAGTCCCCACGCCAGTCCACACGCGTGTGGCAAACGTGGGGCAGCACCAGAAACTTGCGCGATGTTTTAGTATTTAAGGGACATTTCAGCTAGGTTTAGGGGGTCCTTCTTCACATTTTTCTATTCTACATTTTAGGTTAGGTTTAGATAGGATTAGGAAAAGAGGAGAAGTTCCTTGGAGAAGAGAACTAGATCTCCATAACCTCGAAGATCTTTTGGGTAACTTCTTTCATTAAGGATTTATTTTCTCTTTGGCTTCCTCTTACTTTTCCTTCTTCCTGGAAGTTGTTTGCTTTATATATTGCTTTTGTAGATATGTCTTCCTATTTTGATGCTTTGATGATATTGAAGCCTATGAGAGGCTAATCCCTAGGATAGGGGCTAGATTGAATGGATGATTGGTGTTTATGATCTAAATTGATAATGAGTTTGATTTCTTTGGGGAATGTTGAATCTGTGTGTATGTTTTTGTATGATCTTGTTGGATCGAGGGCCCCGATCTCTCCAAGAGTATAGGATCATCTCTTTGGCGAGATATCGCAAAGAGGTGTAGCCCACTACTCACATCTCCCGCTCTCAATCTGAGAAGATGAGATCCGGAGGGAACTTGTAGACAAGGTGTTTGATAAAATTCCCCAACCGACTGAGGATTAGGAGCTTGAGTGTGACGCCACTCAAGACTATGTGTCGAGCTCCTTCAATCATGACTCCATAGAAATCAATACTCTACTTTATTCCCTTAACCAATCTCCATGACATCTTAGCCCCATCCGCTTTTATTTTCCGTTGTTTATTCCTTTATTTCACTATCCCTTATCCTTTGAACAAATCCTTTTTATCAAAAATCCCTTTGATCCATCTTAATAGTTACTCCAAACTAACCCAGATAGCAAAGCCTTATATTCTCCTATTTGTCATCCACGAGAGATACGACACTCGGGGAGTTTATGACTCTTCGTTTTATCATTAACACCCTCCATACCTTTACAATCATCCACTCACCCCATACAAACAAAACCAATGTCAAAATGGCGCCGTTGCCGGGGATGGCAAACGGTGAATTTGAAGTTTTATTATCTTGAGTTATTTGGATAACTTGTTTACTTTCTTTTCCTTTGTTTATTCATTGTTACTATGTAACACCCCGAAATTTTGTAAGTATTTTTTTTAAAAAAATATTATTATTATTCTTGAAATATTTATGTTTTATGTTGACAAAAAGAATTTTTGAAAAATATTATTTATGACAAAATATATTTTCAAACGTATATGGATATATATATTTATTTCAAAAACAATCCACAAGTATTAATTTTGCTTGATGGATAAAACCTTAAAATTTATGTGAGACTTCTTTGGTTCGAATCTGGGTAATATCTTATTTATTTTGAAAGCATATCATTGCTACCAGAAAATGTTGAATATCTTATTTATTTTGAAAGCATATCATTGCTACCAGAAAATGTTGAATATCTTATTTATTTTGAAAGCATATCATTGCTATCAGAAAATGTTGAAATATATATATGGTATGCTCATATTATGCTTTGATGGCCGTGTATATATACATATAAATGTTAGTGTGCTGTGTATATATATAAATAATGTTTATATTAATATGTAATTAGGAATTTGGTTAAAACATCCTTTTAATCAGGGAAAATTTAAATGGGAAGACCAAAAATTTGGGAAATTGGCTGTTATTAACAAATATATTTTAATAATAATGTATAATATAATAATAAATATAGTAAGTAATTAAGTGGGAGGAATGTTACCTGTACCCATTTACCTTCATCTTCTCCACGAGAAAGCCAGAGAAAGAAGAAAAAGGGAGAAACAAAGAAAAAGAGAGAGGGGAAGAAAGAAGAGAAAAGAAAGAAAAGGAAAGAAGGAAATGTTTACCTGCCATGTTCTTCACCTTCTTCATCACCATCTTCACGTGCAGAACCGAGAGAGATATAGAGAGAGAGAGAGAGAGAGCCAGCGGGTGGCGGTGGTGACAACGACCGGCGTACACACTGCTACGGCGACCTCAGATGCATGGCAACACCGGTGGATCATCGTGGTGAGTGGCAGCAGCGGCAAGGCAGGCCGGTGGCAGTGGCGGCCGGTGACGCAGCGACGACGAGATACCCTAGGCGACGGGACCTCCATCTCTCTCTTCGCATTTGTTGGCCGGTGGTGGCTGACGGCAGTGGTGGCAACTTGGCGTGGTGAGCTTTAATTTGGTTCGGTAGTACTAGGTATAATTTAATTAATTAATTAATTATTTATTAAAAATAATGATAAGGTGATGAGTTGATGAGAATGGCGAAATGGTGTTGTTGGCTGTTGTTGAATCGATGATGATGAGGAATTGATAATGGTCTTGATTCGGATGATATAGTCCATAATAATAATAGTAATAATAATATTAGTAATAATAATAATAATTGGATTATTATTATTATTATTTAGGTCCGCAGGTTCCTTATCAGATTAATTAGGCTGCTAAGGTGTTGGCAAGAATCTCCACTTCAAGGGTAAGACTTATGTCTACTCAAAAGTTATTTACCCCGAAAATAATAATTATTTACAATGTGCTTATGTGCCTTATATATATAAATCTATGGGAAATAGATTTATTATTTTTATTGAGTAAATTGGTGATTGATAAAATTGTGGATACATGAAATATTGACAATATATGAATTTAGGTGAATATTAAGTAGAATATAAATTACCTGTAATATATATATATATATTTAAATACGTGCTTATGTGGTATTGTATGTAAATCTATTTAAAATAGATTTATTATTATTATTGAATGATTTATGATATTTATAATGATTATTATGAACTTACATAATTTGTGAAATTATATGGAATATTATGAAATATGTGGAATATTTGAATATATGCATATTATTGATATTTGTAGTATTTGATGAATTTATTATAATTATTGAAATTATGATATTTAGTAAACTTATAATATTTATTGAAATTATGGGCTTTTTGAATATTATAAATTTTGAATTTATGGTGAAGGAGTGATAGTATGAATACTTGTGGAAATATGAGTTGAAAATATGAATTTTTATGAAAGTATGAATTATTGGGAAAATTGTGAATTTTTATAGAATTATGAATTATTGTGAAATTGAAAATTTATGGTGAAACTAGAAATTTCTTGTGAAAACATGATTTATGAATTGATGGGACAATTAAGAAATTATTGTGTTTTGATTGTATATGTGGATTATTATTTTAGAAATTGTGATATGGGAGTACATAATATTTGTACTTATGATTTTTGGTGAATTTATGATGATTAATGAAGTATTATATTTATTGAGATTATGATAGTTGATATTTAGTGTTAATATGCAAAGTAATGAAACAAATGATTTTGAGAGCCTAAGGGCTGTATTTTATTACATATAATGTTTTTAAAACTTATGGAAGATATGTGACTTGGAAATTGTGGAGTATTCAGTTGTATGCTGAATACTAGGGCTATGCCCTGTTGTGGAGTGGTTAGGGTAAACCTACCAGTAGGGTTCATACCCTGTTTGCGGAGTATTCGGTAGGAACACTCCCCGGATACTAGGGCATTTATTGTCCTGTTGATTTGAGGAGTGGTTAGGTTATGCCTACCACTAGGGTCTTTGTACCTTGTTTTGAGGAGTATTTGGTAGGAAAAATCCCCGAATACTAGGGCTAGTAACTTCCCGGTGAGGCTTGGAATCCTCACTCGGGGGTGTGCACACTTAAGGTTAGAGTCCTGTTTCCATTAGACATGGGAAATATGTGGAGTGTTCGGATGTGTGGAAAGCACCGTTCACTAGGGCCTAAGAATAAAGGACCCTGTTCCATTTATGTGTGATTGATGTGCTTCCATATGTATTTTATAGTGTGCAAGTATGGCACAAAGTTAAATTTTTAAGAAATTTGAGAATATGACTTTTTGAAAAGTATACTATGGTAAATAAAGGATTAAATCCTATTATGAAAATGGAAAAAAATGTGGATATTATGGAAATTTATGTGGAGTTAAATAATTATTTATGTGAGTGAATATGTATTTGAATCCTATTATTTATGAAAATGATAAGTTGTGAAAGTATAGTATTTTATGAGGAATTAAATGATTATTTGATTATTATTTATTATGAAATGTTATATGAAATTAGAATCCACGATAAATTGATTGATTTGAGAATGAGTATATTCTAATGGACTAAAAATGATTATGTGGTTGAGTATAAAATATTCTATGGGGTTAATATGGAATTATGTGCTCCAAAGTGCTAAGTGCTATGTGAAAAATGTTTTACGGGGTGGAGTAAGTCTTACCAGCCGTCGTGCTGACTTTGTTTTCCCCCTTAGTTATTATTGCAGGTGATGGTTGCATGACAATTTGGAGCATTGGCATGAGAGTGATTCACGTTAGATTTTTTTTATAAAGGTTGTAATTAAATCCATACAATTCATCTTGTATTAGTAAGAATTGTGATGGTTTTAGTTAAGTAGTTTTAGCCTGTGCGTTTGAGTATGAGATACTCGAACGTGGCATAACACCCTTTTTCCTTTTGTTGTTGAAAGCTTCCGCTATTGTAAAAGTTATTTGTAATTAAAAAAAAAATTACCCATATTTTCTTAAGTGGAAAAAGTGGGGTGTTACATACTAATTCCACTTTCACACCCAATCACACACTATTTGAACTAATCTGTGAAAGGAGCTACCTCTTGTGCTCCGATTCTTTGCCTGAAAAATTTGATTGCAGGAAGTCTTTGCTAAAATCATGGATCCACTTCCACCTAATGAGCAAGCTTACCATGGTCATATACCATACGGTAGAAATCCCTACTACCCTTCACATCCACAACCTTCATACTCACACCCTCACTATTATCATGGCTATCATTTCCCTTACCCACCTCCTTTCCATTATTCACCACCTCCTCCACCAAATTATTATCATGAGCAAGCATACGTAACACAACATTTTCAACCCCAGAGATATCCTACTTACGAAATACCCCCTCATTACCCTCAAATGCATTCCGACGAGCCAAAACATCAAACTTCTGAAAATTTCGCGAGCTGTGATCCTGCCACGAGATCCACACGCGTGTGCACCGGCGTGGGAGCTCACTGGAATAATTCCACGCAGACTCACACGCGTGGTGAGGACGTTGATGGATCCTGTGCATATGCCTATTCCTTTACTCCTCCTGAGCAGCCTTTTCCACCTGAAAACAGTCAAATCCCCCTCGAGCAACGCCTGAATGACTTCATCCGAGAAACGAGGGAGGAGAACGCCAGACTTAAAGAGATCATTACCAAAGAAATGCTTGGAGAGATACAAGAATTACGCCATGAGACACTTTCACCTCTTCAAACGGTTGAAAGCACTCTCGCAAAAATCATGGAAATGATCCAAGGAGGAACAGACGTAAATGCTATAACTTTGAGAAGCGGACGAGCACTTCCAGACGATGTTCCACCTCCTCCACAATCAACCCCAATGGAAAAATCCAGAGTGGAAAATGAAGAGATCACTGATTCAACACAAGCCGAGCAAACAATTGAAGACGAACTCAGGAAGGAAGAAATACAAACGCAACCTTCTAGGAAAGGGAAAGAAATCATGCAAGAACCACCGCCTGTGCCGAAAGCCAAACTTCCATTTCCTCAGAGATTCCGCACCGATATCGATAATGCCAAATAC
Organism: Ipomoea triloba; assembly: GCF_003576645.1. Taxonomy (NCBI): domain Eukaryota; kingdom Viridiplantae; phylum Streptophyta; class Magnoliopsida; order Solanales; family Convolvulaceae; genus Ipomoea; species Ipomoea triloba. The sequence continues at coordinate 1,329,562 of NC_044921.1, read as the reverse complement.
GACAAATTCCTACAAATGCTACGCCAATTACACGTCGATATGCCATTCATCGATGCACTTGGAGAGATGCCAAGGTATGCTAAATTCCTTAAAGATCTTCTATCAAATAAAAAGAAATTAGCTGAAACTGCTACTGTTGTCCTAGGAGAGGAATGTTCTGCTATATTGCATAAGAATGTGCCTAGAAAATTAAAAGATCCTGGAAGCTTTACTATACCTTGCAATATAGGAGGAACGACTTTTAATAGAGCCCTGGCAGATCTAGGTGCTAGCATCAATTTAATGCCCTTTGCATTATATCGACAGTTGAAGCTAGGAACCCTTAAGCCCACACGCATGAGCATTCAATTAGCTGACCGATCTACTAAGTACCCCAGGGGTATAGTAGAGGACGTTTTAGTCCGGGTTGATAAATTTATTTTTCCTGTAGATTTTGTGATCCTAGACATGGACCCAGATGTAGAGATTCCTCTCATCTTGGGCAGACCTTTCTTGGAAACTGCTAGAGCTTTAATAGATGTGGGAGAAGGCAAACTTGTTATTCATGTAGGAGACGAATCTGCTAGCTTCGACGTGACTAAAATAATGAAATATCCTTCAGATAGTGATGAATGTTTTTTCGTTGATTATGTGCATGATGAAATTGATTATTTATACGAAATACCTAAAGTTAAGAGGCATGATTTCAATTGCTTTTGAACATGAACTTAATTCTTTACATATTGCTTTACACCGAGAGGTTGATCGTTTTAATTTGCTTGATGGTAACTGCACTTCTGAATTTATTGAGAATATAAACTCTGTTGGAGAAGTCTCGGAGGGAATGGTTGGAAATGACGGAGATGAATTTGATGAATTGAAAGGGGAATATGATGATGAAAATAGGAACGGGAAAGAAGATGATGAAATAATGCATAAAGGAGAATTAAAACCTCTACCGGCTCATCTTGAGTATGCCTATTTAGGGATAGGGGAAGAACTGCCAGTTGTTATTGCTACAGACCTTTCAAAGAGGCAAAAAGAACAACTGATAACAGTGCTGAAAAGAAACAAGGAAGCAATAGGTTGGAAAATGACTGACTTAAAAGGGATTAATCCGGCCATTTGCACACATAAGATTCTGTTGGAAGAAGGATCCAAGCCTGTGGCACAACCGCAGCGCAGACTTAACCCAAATACATTTGAAGTCGTGAAAAACGAAGTGATAAGGCTTATGGATGTTGGAATGATTTATCCTATCTCAGATATCACATGGGTCAGTCCAACTCACGTGGTACCAAAGAAAGGAGGAATTACAGTCACTAAAAATGATAACCAGGAACTGATTCCTACGAGAAAGATAACTGGATGGAGAGTCTGTATCGACTATAGAAAACTCAACGAGGCTACCCGTAAAGACTATTTTCCACTACCCTTCATAGATCAGATGATCGAAAGAGTAAGCGGGTATGGCTACTACTGTTTCTTGGACGGAATGAGCGGATACTTTCAAATTCCAGTAGCCTTGGAGGATCAAGAGAAAACCACATTTACTTGCCCCTTCGGTACATTCGCATACAGGAGAATGCCATTTGGTCTTTGTAACGCACCCGCCACTTTTATGCGATGTATGCTGGCTATCTTTGAAGATTTCATTGGCGATTTCATGGAAGTTTTCATGGACGATTTCACGATTTTTGGAAACACTTTTGAGGAATGCCTTGGAAATTTGGAAAAAGTTTTGGAGCGATGTCAGCGAATGAATTTGGCTTTATCATGGGAGAAATGCTACTACATGGTCACGGAAGGGATTGTGCTTGGACATAAGATTTCAAAAAGGGGAATCGAAGTCGACAGGGCTAAAACAGCAATCATTGAGACCCTACCACCACCGCACAATGTTACATCTTTAAGAAGCTTCTTAGGGCATGTAGGATTTTACAGAAGGTTCATAAAAGACTTCTCGAAAGTCGCAAGGCCATTAACTAAGTTGTTAGAAAAGGATGCCATTTTTGAGTTAAACGAAGATGTTATGCAGGCATTTCAGAGTTTGAAGGAAGCCATGATACACACTCCAATCCTTGTAGGACCAAAATGGGATCAGCCCTTTGAATTGATGTGTGACGCAAGTAATTTCGCTGTTGGAGTTGTATTAGGGCAGAAAAACGATAAGAAATTTCAGCCTATCGCTTACGCCAGTAGGATGTTGACTAAGCCACAGCAAGCCTACACCACAACCGAGAAGGAATTGTTTGCAATTGTGTTTGCATTAGACAAATTTAGATCATATCTCTTAATGTCAAAGGTCGTTATTCATACTGATCATGCAGCCATCAGGTTCCTTATGTCTAAATCGGAAGCCAAGCCGAGGTTGATCAGATGGATTATACTATTGCAAGAATTTGATGTAACTATCATAGACCGGAAAGGAGTTGAAAACAGTGCAGCAGATCATTTATCAAGGTTAGAGAATGAAAAAGGACAGGATACCATTGGGAACGTCAATGAATATTTTCCAGAAGAAAAGCTAATGGGTCTCTATCTCACGCCTTGGTATGCAGATCTGGCTAACTATCTTGTAGGAAGAAAGTTACCAGAATTTTTAAATATACATGCTCGAAGAAAATTAATATCAGAATCTCGCTACTACTTCTGGGATGAGCCGTATCTTTTCAAGGTATGCGCAGATCAAATAATTCGCCGATGCGTAACGGAAGCTGAAGGACATGAAATCCTCGGAGAATGCTATCGAAATGGCCATCACTCAGCTAACAGAACTACTAGGAGAGCACTTGAAGCAGGATTCTACTGGCTCTCCATATTTCGCGATGCTCAAATCTGTGTCAGAAACTGTGATAGATGTCAACGAACTGGGAACATCACCGGAAAAGATGAGATGCCACAGAATTACATACTTGCGTGCGAAATCTTTGATATATGGGGACTAGACTTTGCAGGACCATTTCCGGACTCCAAAGGTTTTAAATATATTCTTATTGCAGTAGACTATGTTTCCAAATGGGTTGAAGCAGAGGCACTGCGGAACAATGACGCAAGAAGTGTAACAAGGTTTCTAAAACGATTGTTCACAAGATTTGGAGTACCACGAATTGTGATCAGCGATAGGGGGACACACTTCCGGAACGTACCCATGCGGAGACTACTCCAAAGGCAAGGAATACAGCACCGAGGAGGAGTGCCCTATCATCCTCAGACTACAGGGCAGGTCGAGAATGCAAACAGAGATATTAAAGCCATATTGGAAAAGACAGTATCTCGGCATAGAAAGGATTTGGTTGATAAGCTTAACGATGCATTATGGGCCTTCAGAACTGCTTATAAGACACCGATAGGTACCACTCCATACAGATTGGTGTACGGCAAGGCATGCCACCTTCCAGTTGAAATCGAACATAAAGCTTATTGGGCTATTAAGAAACTAAATGAAGATCTATTCACAGCAGGGCAGGAGCGAATGTTTCAATTGAATGAACTAGAAGAATGGCGTTTGTTGGCTTATGAAACATCCAGATCTTACAAAGAACGATCCAAGTTTTACCACGACATGCACATTAGGAGAAACAAAGAATTCATTGAGGGAGATAAAGTGCTATTATTCAATTCTAGACTGCGATTGTTTCCTGGGAAACTTAAATCAAGATGGACTGGGCCTTATATTGTTACAAAAGTATTTCCTTATGGAACCTTGGAGATCATGCACCCTGAAAAAGGTTCTTTCAAAGTGAATGGCCACCAAGTCAAGAAATATTATGGAACAGAAAATACACAAGGGATAATCCAGTGTTGCAGGCTAATACCCTGGGAAGAGGAGTAGCACAGTCTTCATGACAGTTTCGTCGGGCTAAAGACGTTAAACGTAGCGCTGACCGGGAGGCAACCCGTTATTTACCATGCTTTATTACTATCTTTACTTTATTATGATAAAATAACATCCAAGTTGAAATTCCCTATTTTTTTGGAGACACCATACTTCCATGCAGATCTCATTGCAGGAACATGAGAATCATCCATTCAAGCACTTTGGAGCAGTATGACATGGGATGCTTACTAGGTCATCTACCTCTTATCCCTTGTTTATCTTTTCTTTAAACCTCATGTTTTCATTTTAAAGTGTGGAAAAATACATGTTTTGTTGTTTCCTTCTTTTATCATATTCTAAATCAACATCGAGGACGATGTTTGGTCTAAAGTGTGGAAATAGCTGTGCTTAATGAAAATTTTAATTAAGAAGCTCTATATCATTTGTTTGAAAAATAATCAAACCACAAGCATGTGTTATTATTCATTCTATCTTCGAAGAATGCTTAATCTGTGCCAAAAAGTTTACTCTTTGAATAACCTTGGAAGTACCCCTTCCTTGACCTCTAAAATTTTGAGAAAGTTGCATGCTTGTGTGGTATTCACCTCATATTGTGAAAAGACCTTAGTTAAGGATCTCTCGAAGTGGGAGTGTGCAACCTCTAATTTCAGAAAGATAAGATTAAGCGAAGCCCGGAATTGAATTATCATAGAATAGAACATGGGGCAAAAGGAGAGCTTATTGTGAGTATTGAGTGAAATATCCCTGTTTCCCTAAGAAAAAGGCATGAGGGGTTGTCAATTGGAGAAATAAGTAGAAAAGGCAATAAGGCCAATCCCCGAGATAAGATACGAGGAAAGCCATCTCGCTAGGTGGTGAACAACCATAGTCTTCTAATACACAAATGTTATCTGGAGTCGGTTGTTCACTATAAAATGGTCCTAGGAGATGAGAAAATTGAGATGAGGGAAGCCGCTTCGCTAGGATTCAAGCACCCATTGCACTGCCTTCGAAAAACGCATGGAACTCCATGTGAAGTCGGGTTGCTTGACGATGTTACCCTGGGAAGTGAGAAAAATGAGTAACCGCCCAAGCCACTGGCGGAGAGAGGCCCATGTATCTATTTTCACTTACTTTTATGTTGGGCTTTGGCGATAAGGGAGGTCGTTTGATTAGGTTTTGTACATCGTTCCCACTAGTGGGATCAGCTGAAGGCCCTTGCACAATGAGAGGTGAATGAAATTTCGGACTGTATGCTTGGAATTGTGAAAACTAACTAACTGTCCAACTTGTGACCTTGAGGGGTTCCGCTTTGTTTGAATATTCATAGCAGTGTATGGCACATTTATATCATTCCTTGAAGATATTGTGAAGGATTTCACATCTCCTGGTAGATTATGTTTTGAATGAATGAGCAACTTTGGGTGTACCTTTAGCTTAGATACTTTTGGCATCTAAATGAGAAGGTTTATGAATTGACAATTTGCTCGTGGACGAGCAATCTAAAGTGTGGAAACTTTGATAGACGCCAAAAGTACCTATTTTTCTATAACTTGTTAAGTTGTTTTCCTGTTTAAATTAAGCCTTAAAGAGTGCAATTACGTGTTTTTGTGCTATTTCCCTAACAAATTGCAAATGAGTCTTGTGTGGAGTGTTTTGAAGAATGCTACAGGAATGGAGGCTGAAATCAACCAAAAAGGGAGCATAAAACCATTGAAAGGAAGAATCAATCCACATGGGAACATACAAAGACCAAACCGGAAACAACAAAAGGAAACAAAATGAAGAATCCACGCCCACGAGCCTCACACGCGTGTGAGCTGGCGTGGAATCATTCCAGAGAGTCCCCACGCCAGTCCACACGCGTGTGGCAAACGTGGGGCAGCACTAGAAACTTGCGCGATGTTTTAGTATTTAAGGGACATTTCAGCTAGGTTTAGGGGGTCCTTCTTCACATTTTTCTATTCTACATTTTAGGTTAGGTTTAGATAGGATTAGGAAAAGAGGAGAAGTTCCTTGGAGAAGAGAACTAGATCTCCATAACCTCGAAGATCTTTTGGGTAACTTCTTTCATTAAGGATTTATTTTCTCTTTGGCTTCCTCTTACTTTTCCTTCTTCCTGGAAGTTGTTTGCTTTATATATTGCTTTTGTAGATATGTCTTCCTATTTTGATGCTTTGATGATATTGAAGCCTATGAGAGGCTAATCCCTAGGATAGGGGCTAGATTGAATGGATGATTGGTGTTTATGATCTAAATTGATAATGAGTTTGATTTCTTTGGGGAATGTTGAATCTGTGTGTATGTTTTTGTATGATCTTGTTGGATCGAGGGCCCCGATCTCTCCAAGAGTATAGGATCATCTCTTTGGCGAGATATCGCAAAGAGGTGTAGCCCACTACTCACATCTCCCGCTCTCAATCTGAGAAGATGAGATCCGGAGGGAACTTGTAGACAAGGTGTTTGATAAAATTCCCCAACCGACTGAGGATTGGGAGCTTGAGTGTGACGCCACTCAAGACTATGTGTCGAGCTCCTTCAATCATGACTCCATAGAAATCAATACTCTACTTTATTCCCTTAACCAATCTCCATGACATCTTAGCCCCATCCGCTTTTATTTTCCGTTGTTTATTCCTTTATTTCACTATCCCTTATCCTTTGAACAAATCCTTTTTATCAAAAATCCATTTGATCCATCTTAATAGTTACTCCAAACTAACCCAGATAGCAAAGCCTTATATTCTCCTATTTGTCATCCACGAGAGATACGACAATCGGGGAGTTTATGACTCTTCGTTTTATCATTAACACCCTCCATACCTTTACAATCATCCACTCACCCCATACAAACAAAACCAATGTCAACTACTGTAGAACCAAAAGTTCTATGATCATATTTGGATTGACATTGTCCTTACAATGAAATCTACTATAACTCCTAGTGCTCAAAATATCCTATAGTATCTTCAAATTTTATACGATAAACCAATGTGTATTTCCCATAGACCACTTGGTATAGACTCATTTTGATCTCAATGAAGCTAAATTCCAAACTTGTTATGTTTGTTCTATCTCCATTGCCTTATGGGAGGATAATAAAATTGTGTTTTAATTGAGTATGATTAAGGAATATTGGCTATATTCAACCTACATAAGCTTCAGAAGAGTCACAGAATCATTGTATAAAGTGTTAACTTATAGTGACAATCTTGAAGATTGCCATATCATCTCCTCTATGCTCCTTTTGAAACAGTTATTCTACTTTAAGTAATGTAGAAATTGAAGATTGTTATCTTCACGGGGAGATGTGAACTACATTTACTTATATCAATCCTGAAGATTGGGTGGGTCCTAAAAGGACCAACAATTGTACTCTTTTGCAACCTATATACCATGTACTATGTACTCTTTTCCTCACTAGATTTTTCCCATTGGGTTTTTCTAGTGTGTTTTTAACGAGGCATGAATATGATATAATAAACGAGGCGAAAATTGCAAATAAATACTTAAATAGATGAACCCCAAAATCTTAAAGATTATGTTTTGAAGGCTTATGGTTGTACTCTTTTTCCCTTAACTAAGTGTTTCTCATCGGGTTTTCTTAAGTTAAGGTTTTTAACGAGGCAATCAAGAAGGTTGTTGTCTTCAGGGGGAACAACAACATACACATAAATTATTGGTCCAGAAGACCACCAACTCTTGCAAATCTTGAAAATTAAAAAGGTTATGGTTGTACTCTTTTCCTTAACTAAGTTTTTCCCACTGGGTTTTCTTAATATAAGGTTTTTAATGAGGCAACCAAGACTATATATGAGTTTATCAATATCATGTACTCTTTTCTTCAACTAGGTTTTTCCCACATGGTTTTCCTAGTGAAGTTTTTAATGAGGCAAGATCATGGATAAATAATGTCCAAGGGGGAGTGTTGTAAATATTAAATGGTGACCATTATTTTGTAACGTTCGTAACAGACATATTAATGTCTCATTATGTATGTCATTACTATTCCTACATTATATATATGAGTGTGTACCCTATTATGTAGAGATGATGAATATCTAATAAGATGATGGCTCCCTTCCTTCTGCTCATTATTTTGGTCTACATTATCTTTATTCTTCATGCTTTAGTTTATACTCCAAATTACCAACAATATACCAGTTATGAGCTAATAGGCCAACGGGCGATACGATTACAACAATTTTTTTTTTTAGTTTGTTTGATGGATTCAATTGTATGTTTTATATCTTTTATATATAACTTAACTTTAACTTGTAGTTTACATATATATATATATATATATATATATATATATATATATATATATATATATATATATATATATATATATATATATATATATATATATATATATATATATATATA